>NC_064043.1:11183584-11401084 GCF_932526225.1 Nematostella vectensis | reverse complement strand
GCTAATAGCATTCAACCTATGTGCCGATTAATGAAAATAACCTTAAATTGTCTTATTGTTTTAATTATACAGTAAACTGTGTGATGAGCTGGGTGAGGAGATAGACGAAGAAGGGCTATTCGAGGCAAATGAGCATGTTGTCCGGATAAGAGTTTGCAGGCAAACTCTTCAGACAATCTTGCGAGAAGCAACATCTAAACTTCACAAAGCAGGATTGCAATTTGACTGTTTTGGCCTACTTGACGTATCCCTGCCGTGTTCAATTCCAGTTGAAATAACACCCCTGTCTGGTCCTCTTGCCGTGCTAATCAAAGACATCGAAAGGGCAATGGATAAATTAGAATACGTAGCGTTCAAGGGATGTGTCTACCATCTGACCCCTGGAGCCACCTACACATACAGCCAGTTGTGTACCATGAAAGCATTCCTTCACTGCCTGATGGCGAACAATGGCTTCAGAGATAGGCTTGTGAAGCACTTCCCACGAGTGCTAACCATACTGGGCGACGAGGAATGCCGAATGATTCCCCAACTGCACATAGAACGAGACTTGGTGGAAGTGAACGACGGTTGGTGCTGGTCATTTGCATCTAATCAATTTGTCAATAACGCCATCTCAAAAAGTCAGGTAATAATATCGTAATGGTTAAGTTAATGACACGGCTTTCGGGACCTAACAAATGCATTCTTTGTCCATGTTTCTAGAAAGGCCATGTATCGCCGAGAGCATTTATCAAATATCGCCATACAGATGAGCCAAATCCACGATATTTTAGGGAAACATTACAGAATAGCCTGGATGACAGTCAGATAGCGGAGTTCCTGCGAGACTTTCTTGACCTCTTCCGTCCGAAGGTCCATAAGCAGAAAGTACCATGTGCCATTGGTCCACCGGACAGCGGCAAAACTAGTTTGTTTGCACCCGTCTTCCAAGTCATCCCACTGGAAAGAATTGCACGCGTCACCAAGCAGAAGGGCTTTTCAAAATCAATGATAAACGCGGAGACAGAAGTAATCTTCCTGGATGAAGCGTCCGAATCAATCCTTGACATTGATGACTGGAAGATCTTGTGCCAAGGGGGGTATACAGCCCACGACGCAAAGTGGAAAGGTGCGGCTGGATTCAAAATGACAGCATCAATGTTCATCACTTGCCAGCAGGAGATGAACTTCGGGCCACTGCACAACGCCGCCATGGATAAGCGGCTCAACAAGTACACCTTTAAAAGCCTCCTATCCGTCGATCCCGAGGCCCATCAATGGCTGTCAACCCATGCCATGGATTGCATTGTGTGGGCTTCCAGGAATGCAGCGCCAAGACGGGTAATTGGTTTACTGTCAGATAACTTAGTCTAATAATGTGTTTGTTTTTTCTCAACTTGTTTAATTATTTTCTTTACAGTCAAGTGCTCCAACACCTCCATCAACCGATGCAGGCCTGAGTTTAACAGAAATCGCACGGGTGGCGGCAGTTGATCTGTCTGATGAGGATGCTGACGAGGATTGCGTTGAAGAATCTTGCTGCAGCAACACGGAAACAGGCAAGTTAAGTGCGCGTTGTATTAAGCTTCAAATTTAACCACTAATTAGGCTTGCTTCTACCTTTTTAGATGGAGACGAGGATAACCATTCTGGCACTGACGCAGAGACGTTCAACAAAATGGAAGCTGAGTATCGCAACTGCCAGCCATTCAGCATGCGAAAGCGACAGCTCAACATTTTACTAGAGAAGATGAAAGGAGAGAGGAGTTTGCGCCAGCAACTAAACAAGGCCCGTAAATCTAAAATGCTGAAAAGCCGAAGTAAAAGACTGGTGGATCTGGGAGTTCCACACAACTTGATGGAATTATTACCGGAAGACCCCGAAGATGCAATGCCCGAGGAAATAATCGTGGAACTAGGCCGGATTAGAGAGGATCACCAGAAGTCTGAGGCTGAGAAGAGGAAAGTCATGGCAAGAGCGGCATTCGAGAGCCATTGGGTGAGAGCGACTGAGACTGAGCTGCACCGATGTTCGTCGAGATTGCAATCAATCACGGACGAGGCGTTGAAAAGCGCTAAAGCGTTGGTGCAACTTGTCAGCGACAAGCTCAAAAGTCACCATACCAACACTGGAACTCTGGCTTGCGAGACCGCTATTGAGGAAAGACGGAAGGCGTGCATCAGCTGGGGGCTCCTCGACCAACGATGTGCGCACTTGTTGCTAAACTTATGGGATCCGCTACCAAGCTGCGACGATGAGGCAGACAGTGACCAAGATTCTTTGTTTCGAGACAGCGGATGCCCATCCCAGACACACACCCCTCCTCGCCAAGGCTCAAGTGACGATATGCCAGAGGTAAACATGTGTTTTTGTTACCTTTTTGCTGATCAAATTATTCGAGCCTTTCTCGCTTTTGTCCATTTTAGATACCAAAGACCCCATCATGGAGCCCAAAACCAAACAGATGGGAATCACCAGGGATAGAATTGATGGCATTCACTACACCGGCCAAGCGCCGTTCCCTCACCCAGACTCCAAACGGGCGACGCAACCGACTCAAGTTTCGTAAACCGCAACCGACAGACAAAAGGCAAACAAGACTGGACGGTTTTCTCAGCCAAATGTAATCTTTTTTTATGTTCTGTAAACACGATATTCTTCCTGATACTCTGTATAACAAAGTCGCCATAAAGTCTGAATAAAGTCGTGTACCCGCATATACGCACAACGCTACGTAATGATACCAATTGTCAAGATTACTTAAGAGATTAAAGGTATTTTACCTACACAAATACAATTAAGGGTATTCGTAATGCACACTTTGTAAGACGCTTGTTAGTCCGATCTTGTGGCGTGATACATTCAGTTTTACTAAATACAAAGAAACATGTCGAAACGCCAAAATTAGAATGACTGTAAGTACATCATGTCCCACCTAGCCTTTCCTGTCCACTAAGTGGTTATCCATGGTGGTGTATTTTCTGTTTGCTCGATTGAGCAACGAGTTGGGGCTTCTCCCTTTTTGGAAATGGAAGTCGGGGTCTCTTAAGATCGAAGTCCACTGTCCGAACCCGTATCTTTTGAGACCAACTTTAAGATACTTGTCCTCTTCGGGCGTAAATAGGAGCGATTTTCTGCGAGCCGGGCACAGTTCTGTCATCAAAAAAGCGTCTTCGCGCTTCTGCTTTGCCGGTAGTTTTCGGGCTGAAGGCTTCATTCTCGCTGCTGGCGGTGTGGAGATTTCTTGAACTTCGTCCGTTGAAGAGCACGACTTCGTGCAGTCGTCTTGATCCTCTGAAGAGTTTGAAAGGTCGGAGAGCCTCGTTAGAACCTCTTTGTCCAGCTTGGTGCCACTGTCGCCGTGTAGTTTTTCGAGGCATTCGCGCGCCTTTGTGGCGACTTCGCGTGAACGCTGCTTGCGATAGTGCACTTTGGCGACGTTCGAGCTGTGCTTCTGATCTTCAGAGATGGCGCTTCGATCGGCACTTTTTAGCACTTTGCAGCTAGACGTCTCGACGATTTGTCGGTATCGTGTGGGGTGAACATACTTGCCAGTCGCTTCAAACACAAGTTTGCTCATCAGCTCACCGAGCTTGTTGTGCTGACCCCCGTTTCTCGTAACTAGGACGTACTCACACTTGGGTTTGAGTAGCGGGCGAATGTAGGTTATGTATCCCTCGAGCACACTCATGTTTGTGTCGGTCAGAAGGAGCGAGTCGAAGCCGTACTTGCCCGCTGTTTTGAACATTTTCTGGTCGACAAAACCTCCGTTAGTCTTGGCAGTGCGCACCATGTCCACAGTCAGATACTGATACGTCATTGGCCGCGAGCCCTTGACTTGGATAAACAGATAAACGGCGAGAAATTTAGTGGCAAACGACAGATCAAACGGAGACGCCCTGTCGGGCGTGTCCTTGCACGTTCTCAGCACGGCCTCGTAGCGGGGCAAGTAGCGAGACACCACACCAAGGAGCTCGTCCATGGTTGCCCAGTGCCCTTTGGCCTCTAGCACATCGATGTCTAAATCGCTAGTCCACTGTAGTCGCATCATTTTTGAGACGGTCTTACGCACCTTTTTCAAGTATGTGTCCGTCGTAGACAGCCCTCTAAGCACCGCTTCCGATACTCCGTTTACTTTCCTGTAGGTCACTAGTTCTGCAATGGCGTCCAGGTATCCGATTCGACCGGCATGACCCAACTGCCACTCGCTCTGCATTGAATCGGCAAATTTGAAAAGTAGATTAGGCGAACACAAGCAAAAGTCCACAATATCTAATGTGAGATGATCTTCGTCCTCGCTGCAAAATTTCAGAAACTTCAAGCATTTGCTAACCAGTTGCTGCGCTTGTCGATCACTTTTGCAGCCCCCACCACTGCCCTTGAGCCACGCGGTAAATTGCTCAGCAAACGTGCAAGACATGTCAAACGATGGGACGCCATTACTTGAACGTCGTTGCCCCTTCTCCTTTTCCATTTGGCTTCGGGAAGCTTCGATGTCTGAGTCGCTGGGTTTCTCATCAAAGTAATAAAACCATGGGTGCTTTTTCTTGACGTGTTTTCTACACCCTCTTTGAGTTCCAAACCCATCGTTATGGCAGTCTGGTACAGGGCAGTGAAACAGCCCGTCATTTTCGTCTTCTTCTAAGTGCATTCTTTTTGGTTTCTTCGCAGCATTTGGAAGAAGCGACCAGTTTATCACATTACCCTGCTTTACCATCTCTTGTCAGCAACGGTTAATGCGAGAATGAGAAACGTATGCGGCGTACCGCATGTTTAATGCTATCAAATACGTGAAAAGAGCCAATCAATCACTGCCACGCGACAGCCTCGAAATAGTGGCAGCAGTCTATTGGTTGGGGGCACGATAAACCAAAATGGCATGCCCAAGCAAGCCTCGGCATGCCCTTGCTTTTGCACAGCTTGTGCGAGTCTAGGCATCGCTTTGAAAGATCATATCTTTTGAGATTGAGAAACAAAACCATAGATGCGGAACTTTTGTTCATGTTTTCGAAAAAGGGAACACCCCACTTCGGTCCATTGTGGCCCTTTTTTTGTTCCTTTTCGCAAAGAAACGGCACCATTTAGGCCAAATCGGTCCCACTGTTCCTATACTTTTAACCACTTAGGAACAGGCGTTCCCTTTTAAGTCTATTAACCGTAGCAAACAGGAACTTTTGTTCTTTTTGAGTGGTGGTCCTCAATTGGGAACGCGTCAAAAAAGGAACTGTTGTTCCTAATTGCATCAATTAGGACCAACAGTTCCTTTGTGGACTTCGAAAAGGGAACATTTTGTTCTTCATTGTACAAACAAGTCCTTTTGTTCCGAAGCGTGCCATAAGCGTTCCGATTCTTCACCTCTAAACGGAACAACCGTTCCGTTAAGTGATAATTTATTCAGTTCCTTTCGCGGATATAGGAACACAACAAAAAACACGCGGAACTGTTTTCGAATTTTAAAACGTCTCGTGTGTAGCTCAATCAAAATAAACCTCAAACGCGAATAGAGCAAGCCCTCATAAACTACCTCAAGCAGTATCACGGTAACTTTGGCGTTCTATCGTTGCGCATACCGAAATTAAATGCAGAATAATCAAATTAGGGAAACGTATATGATCGTTTCCCAAATTTTTGTTCCTCTGCCTTTCGTCTCGCTGGCAGATTTTAACGGTCAGTCGCACTTGGGATTTTTAGCACTCTAAATGTTCGTGAGGCATTGCTCTTTCGATTTGCATCCAAAAACTAAACTCAAAAGGATATTTTCATTAAAATGAACCGATAATTGTGAACGCGCGTCTCAAAAAATGAGGAACTGTACGTATCGGAACACCGCCTATTTATTCAAATAGGAGAAAAACACTTTTCCTTGTCAGAAATCAAACCAATTTGAATGAATGCAGTACAGTATGGCAGTGGTAAACAAATAGTAACGAATGACAAGCATCAACCGAAGACCTGTGGCAACAGCAAAAGGCTGAACTATTGCCAAATATGAACAGGAACACAGGTTCCAAGACTGAGAATTCGTATTAAATTAAAAGTAAATAATCAACTAACAACAAAAACAACAAGTCAGAGAGATAAATCCCATCAATACCCGCTGTCCCCGCCATTCCCGGAGTACACGGTGAATTCAAAACAAAATTGAACGATTTTTAAATCGTAAGAAACTTACAGTTACTAACAATGTCATAGAATTGTTGAATGGAATAGATTTAGCATGAGGTCGAGACTGAATTCATAATCAAAGAACGTTCAAGTTTGTTTAGAATACACCGGATACTCCGGCTATGGCGGGTATAGCGGTTATTGCATGAATTCATCAACTAAACACATCAACTCTGCTTAGAATACACCGTGCACTCCGGATAAGGCGGATATAGCGGGTATTGCATGAATGCATTACTAAAGTACGTTGAATTTGACTGGGAATACACCGTGTACTCCGGGAATGGCGGGTATGGCGGGTACTTCTACTCTTACTACTACTACTGTTAATATTATTATTATTATTATTATTATATATATATATATATATATATATATATATATATATATATATATATATATATATATATATATATATATATATATATAATAATATATAATATATATAATATATATATATATATATATATATTATATATAATATATATATATATATATATATTATATTATATATTATATATATTATTATTATTATATATATATATATATATATATATATATATATATATATATATATATATATAATAATAATAATAATAATAATAATAATAATAATAGTAAGTAGTAAGTAGTAGTAGTAGTAAGAGTAGAAGTACCCGCCATTCCCGGAGTACACGGTGTATTCCCAGCCAAATTCAACGTACTTTAGTAATGAATTCATGCAATACCCGCTATATCCGCCTTATCCGGAGTACACGGTGTATTCTAAGCTAAGTTGATGTGTTTAGTTGATGAATTCATGCCATAACCGCTATACCCGCCATACCCGGAGTATCCGGTGTATTCTAAACAAACTTGAACATTCTTTGATTATGAATTCAGTCTCGACCTCATGCTTAATCTATTCCATTCAACAATACTATGACATTAGTAGTAACTGTAAGTTTCTTACGATTTAGAAATCGTTCAACTTTGTTCTGAATACACCGGGTATTCCGGGTTTGACGGGTATAGCGGGAACTGATCGAATTTATTACTCTTGTGTTAGTTTGTAAGTAGAATCATAGCGGGTGTTGTTTCACGCATGTTGTTGTGAGAAATGCATACTTTTGTTTTATTTCTACTGAGTTACGTAATCATCTTTGTGTTCCCTATTGAAAATGAACAAACAACCGTCTTACAATGGCATTACTGAAACTACCCAATGATAAAGCAATGTGGCTACTCTATATAAAGAGACAGAAAAAGGCAAGAATCAGTTCATTCACTATGAGTAAGCCGTGCTCTCAGCTCAACAGCAAGCTCATAAGGGATGCGGCCGAATGCCACCTCGTCGGACCAATACAGAACCTCTGTTCTGTCATATCATTTAAATGCATCTGGAGGGTAGATGAAATAGAAAACGCGTGGTCGTGGATTTGTTCAAAAAGAGAAGAATGCGATACAGCGCTGGCGAAACTTAAAGAAGTCTCATTTTTCTTCTCTGCCATAAGCACGTCTAAGCTGAAGCAAGCTAAAATGTCTGAAGAGGTAAGATTGTGAAAACTATATAAAGATATTTTTTCGCTATTTACTTTCTTTAAATATACTTTTGGGTTTTTTTTTGCAGGCAGCAAACGAAGAGTCAGGACGAGATGACGAGGAGACGGTCGTTGCATCTCAAGTTTCTACGCCGGGGAAGCAAATATATCCTGCGATTTCCTACTGGGTTGCATGCCAGATTACCTTTTTAGATGGAGACGAGGATAACTATTCTGGCAGTGACGCAGAGACGTTCAACAAGCTGAGTATCGCAACTGCCGGCCTTTCAGCATGCGAAAGCGACAGCTCAACATTTTACTAGAGAAGATGAAAGGAGAGAGGAGTTTGCACCAGCAACTAAACAAGGCCCGTAAATCTAAAATGCTGAAAAGCCGAAGTAAAGGCTGGTGGATCTGGGAGTTCCACACAACTTGCTGGAATTATTACCGGAAGACCCCGAAGATGCAATGCCCGAGGAAATAATCGTGGAACTAGGCCGGATTAGAGAGGATCACCAGAAGTCTGAGGCTGAGAAAAGGAAAGTCATGGCAAGAGCGGCATTCGAGAGCCATTGGGTGCGAGCGACTGAGACTGAGCTGCACCGATGTTCGTCGAGATTGCAATCAATCTCGGAGAACGAGGCGTTGAAAAGCGCTAAAGCGTTTGTGCAACTTGTTAGCGACAAGCTCAAAAGTCAGCATACCAACACTCGAACTCTGGCTTGCGAGACGGCGATTGAGGAAAGACGGAAGGCGTGAATCAGCTGGGGGCTCCTCGACCAACGATGTGCGCATTTGTAGCTAAACTTATGGGATCCGCTACCAAGCTGCGACGATGAGGCAGACAGAGACCAAGATTCTTTGGTTCGAGACAGCGGATGTCCATCCCAGACACACACCCCTCCTCGCCAAGGCTCAAGTGACGATATGCCAGAGGTAAACATGTGTTTTTGTTACCTTTTTGCTGATCAAATTATTCGAGCCTTTCACGCTTTTTTAGATACCAAAGACCCCATCATGGAGCCCAAAACCAGACAGATGGGAATCACCAGGGATAGAATATATGGCATTTACTACACCGGCCAAGCGCCGTTCCCTCACCCAGACACCCAAGGGACGACGCAACCGACTCAAGTTTCGTAAACCGCAACCGACAGACAAAGGGCAAACAAGACTGAACGGTTTTCTCAGCCAAATTTAATCTTTTTAATATTCTGTAAACGCGATATTCTTCCTGATACTCTGTATAACAAAGTCGCCATAAAGTCTTAATAAAGTCGTGTGCCTTCATATACGCACAACGCTACGTAATGATACCAATTGTCAAGATTACTTAAGAGATTAAAGGTATTTTACCTACACAAATACAATTAAGGGTATTCGTAATGCACACTTTGTAAGACGCTTGTTAGTCCGATCTTGTGGCGTGATACATTCAGTTTTACTAAATACAAAGAAACATGTCGAAACGCCAAAATTAGAATGACTGTAAGTACATCATGTCCCACCTAGCCTTTCCTGTCCACTAAGTGGTTATCCATGGTGCCGTATTTTCTGTTTGCTCGATTGAGCAACGAGTTGGGGCTCCTCCCTTTTTGGAAATGGAAGTCGGGGTCTCTTAAGATCGAAGTCCACTGTCCGAACCCGTATCTTTTGAGACCAACTTTAAGATACTTGTCCTCTTCGGGCGTAAATAGGAGCGATTTTCTGCGAGCCGGGCACAGTTCTGTCATCAAAAAAGCGTCTTCGCGCTTCTGCTTTGCCGGTAGTTTTCGGGCTGAAGGCTTCATTCTCGCTGCTGGCGGTGTGGAGATTTCTTGAACTTCGTCCGTTGAAGAGCACGACTTCGTGCAGTCGTCTTGATCCTCTGAAGAGTTTGAAAGGTCGGAGAGCCTCGTTAGAACCTCTTTGTCCAGCTTGGTGCCACTGTCGCCGTGTAGTTTTTCGAGGCATTCGCGCGCCTTTGTGGCGACTTCGCGTGAACGCTGCTTGCGATAGTGCACTTTGGCGACGTTCGAGCTGTGCTTCTGATCTTCAGAGATGGCGCTTCGATCGGCACTTTTTAGCACTTTGCAGCTAGACGTCTCGACGATTTGTCGGTATCGTGTGGGGTGAACATACTTGCCAGTCGCTTCAAACACAAGTTTGCTCATCAGCTCACCGAGCTTGTTGTGCTGACCCCCGTTTCTCGTAACTAGGACGTACTCACACTTGGGTTTGAGTAGCGGGCGAATGTAGGTTATGTATCCCTCGAGCACACTCATGTTTGTGTCGGTCAGAAGGAGCGAGTCGAAGCCGTACTTGCCCGCTGTTTTGAACATTTTCTGGTCGACAAAACCTCCGTTAGTCTTGGCAGTGCGCACCATGTCCACAGTCAGATACTGATACGTCATTGGCCGCGAGCCCTTGACTTGGATAAACAGATAAACGGCGAGAAATTTAGTGGCAAACGACAGATCAAACGGAGACGCCCTGTCGGGCGTGTCCTTGCACGTTCTCAGCACGGCCTCGTAGCGGGGCAAGTAGCGAGACACCACACCAAGGAGCTCGTCCATGGTTGCCCAGTGCCCTTTGGCCTCTAGCACATCGATGTCTAAATCGCTAGTCCACTGTAGTCGCATCATTTTTGAGACGGTCTTACGCACCTTTTTCAAGTATGTGTCCGTCGTAGACAGCCCTCTAAGCACCGCTTCCGATACTCCGTTTACTTTCCTGTAGGTCACTAGTTCTGCAATGGCGTCCAGGTATCCGATTCGACCGGCATGACCCAACTGCCACTCGCTCTGCATTGAATCGGCAAATTTGAAAAGTAGATTAGGCGAACACAAGCAAAAGTCCACAATATCTAATGTGAGATGATCTTCGTCCTCGCTGCAAAATTTCAGAAACTTCAAGCATTTGCTAACCAGTTGCTGCGCTTGTCGATCACTTTTGCAGCCCCCACCACTGCCCTTGAGCCACGCGGTAAATTGCTCAGCAAACGTGCAAGACATGTCAAACGATGGGACGCCATTACTTGAACGTCGTTGCCCCTTCTCCTTTTCCATTTGGCTTCGGGAAGCTTCGATGTCTGAGTCGCTGGGTTTCTCATCAAAGTAATAAAACCATGGGTGCTTTTTCTTGACGTGTTTTCTACACCCTCTTTGAGTTCCAAACCCATCGTTATGGCAGTCTGGTACAGGGCAGTGAAACAGCCCGTCATTTTCGTCTTCTTCTAAGTGCATTCTTTTTGGTTTCTTCGCAGCATTTGGAAGAAGCGACCAGTTTATCACATTACCCTGCTTTACCATCTCTTGTCAGCAACGGTTAATGCGAGAATGAGAAACGTATGCGGCGTACCGCATGTTTAATGCTATCAAATACGTGAAAAGAGCCAATCAATCACTGCCACGCGACAGCCTCGAAATAGTGGCAGCAGTCTATTGGTTGGGGGCACGATAAACCAAAATGGCATGCCCAAGCAAGCCTCGGCATGCCCTTGCTTTTGCACAGCTTGTGCGAGTCTAGGCATCGCTTTGAAAGATCATATCTTTTGAGATTGAGAAACAAAACCATAGATGCGGAACTTTTGTTCATGTTTTCGAAAAAGGGAACACCCCACTTCGGTCCATTGTGGCCCTTTTTTTGTTCCTTTTCGCAAAGAAACGGCACCATTTAGGCCAAATCGGTCCCACTGTTCCTATACTTTTAACCACTTAGGAACAGGCGTTCCCTTTTAAGTCTATTAACCGTAGCAAACAGGAACTTTTGTTCTTTTTGAGTGGTGGTCCTCAATTGGGAACGCGTCAAAAAAGGAACTGTTGTTCCTAATTGCATCAATTAGGACCAACAGTTCCTTTGTGGACTTCGAAAAGGGAACATTTTGTTCTTCATTGTACAAACAAGTCCTTTTGTTCCGAAGCGTGCCATAAGCGTTCCGATTCTTCACCTCTAAACGGAACAACCGTTCCGTTAAGTGATAATTTATTCAGTTCCTTTCGCGGATATAGGAACACAACAAAAAACACGCGGAACTGTTTTCGAATTTTAAAACGTCTCGTGTGTAGCTCAATCAAAATAAACCTCAAACGCGAATAGAGCAAGCCCTCATAAACTACCTCAAGCAGTATCACGGTAACTTTGGCGTTCTATCGTTGCGCATACCGAAATTAAATGCAGAATAATCAAATTAGGGAAACGTATATGATCGTTTCCCAAATTTTTGTTCCTCTGCCTTTCGTCTCGCTGGCAGATTTTAACGGTCAGTCGCACTTGGGATTTTTAGCACTCTAAATGTTCGTGAGGCATTGCTCTTTCGATTTGCATCCAAAAACTAAACTCAAAAGGATATTTTCATTAAAATGAACCGATAATTGTGAACGCGCGTCTCAAAAAATGAGGAACTGTACGTATCGGAACACCGCCTATTTATTCAAATAGGAGAAAAACACTTTTCCTTGTCAGAAATCAAACCAATTTGAATGAATGCAGTACAGTATGGCAGTGGTAAACAAATAGTAACGAATGACAAGCATCAACCGAAGACCTGTGGCAACAGCAAAAGGCTGAACTATTGCCAAATATGAACAGGAACACAGGTTCCAAGACTGAGAATTCGTATTAAATTAAAAGTAAATAATCAACTAACAACAAAAACAACAAGTCAGAGAGATAAATCCCATCAATACCCGCTGTCCCCGCCATTCCCGGAGTACACGGTGAATTCAAAACAAAATTGAACGATTTTTAAATCGTAAGAAACTTACAGTTACTAACAATGTCATAGAATTGTTGAATGGAATAGATTTAGCATGAGGTCGAGACTGAATTCATAATCAAAGAACGTTCAAGTTTGTTTAGAATACACCGGATACTCCGGCTATGGCGGGTATAGCGGTTATTGCATGAATTCATCAACTAAACACATCAACTCTGCTTAGAATACACCGTGCACTCCGGATAAGGCGGATATAGCGGGTATTGCATGAATGCATTACTAAAGTACGTTGAATTTGACTGGGAATACACCGTGTACTCCGGGAATGGCGGGTATGGCGGGTACTTCTACTCTTACTACTACTACTGTTAATATTATTATTATTATTATTATTATATATATATATATATATATATATATATATATATATATATATATATATATATATATATATATATATATATATATATATATATATATATATATATATATATATATAATAATATATAATATATATAATATATATATATATATATATATTATATATAATATATATATATATATATATATTATATTATATATTATATATATTATTATTATTATATATATATATATATATATATATATATATATATATATATATATATATATATATAATAATAATAATAATAATAATAATAATAATAATAATAGTAAGTAGTAAGTAGTAGTAGTAGTAAGAGTAGAAGTACCCGCCATTCCCGGAGTACACGGTGTATTCCCAGCCAAATTCAACGTACTTTAGTAATGAATTCATGCAATACCCGCTATATCCGCCTTATCCGGAGTACACGGTGTATTCTAAGCTAAGTTGATGTGTTTAGTTGATGAATTCATGCCATAACCGCTATACCCGCCATACCCGGAGTATCCGGTGTATTCTAAACAAACTTGAACATTCTTTGATTATGAATTCAGTCTCGACCTCATGCTTAATCTATTCCATTCAACAATACTATGACATTAGTAGTAACTGTAAGTTTCTTACGATTTAGAAATCGTTCAACTTTGTTCTGAATACACCGGGTATTCCGGGTTTGACGGGTATAGCGGGAACTGATCGAATTTATTACTCTTGTGTTAGTTTGTAAGTAGAATCATAGCGGGTGTTGTTTCACGCATGTTGTTGTGAGAAATGCATACTTTTGTTTTATTTCTACTGAGTTACGTAATCATCTTTGTGTTCCCTATTGAAAATGAACAAACAACCGTCTTACAATGGCATTACTGAAACTACCCAATGATAAAGCAATGTGGCTACTCTATATAAAGAGACAGAAAAAGGCAAGAATCAGTTCATTCACTATGAGTAAGCCGTGCTCTCAGCTCAACAGCAAGCTCATAAGGGATGCGGCCGAATGCCACCTCGTCGGACCAATACAGAACCTCTGTTCTGTCATATCATTTAAATGCATCTGGAGGGTAGATGAAATAGAAAACGCGTGGTCGTGGATTTGTTCAAAAAGAGAAGAATGCGATACAGCGCTGGCGAAACTTAAAGAAGTCTCATTTTTCTTCTCTGCCATAAGCACGTCTAAGCTGAAGCAAGCTAAAATGTCTGAAGAGGTAAGATTGTGAAAACTATATAAAGATATTTTTTCGCTATTTACTTTCTTTAAATATACTTTTGGGTTTTTTTTTGCAGGCAGCAAACGAAGAGTCAGGACGAGATGACGAGGAGACGGTCGTTGCATCTCAAGTTTCTACGCCGGGGAAGCAAATATATCCTGCGATTTCCTACTGGGTTGCATGCCAGATTACCTTTTTAGATGGAGACGAGGATAACTATTCTGGCAGTGACGCAGAGACGTTCAACAAGCTGAGTATCGCAACTGCCGGCCTTTCAGCATGCGAAAGCGACAGCTCAACATTTTACTAGAGAAGATGAAAGGAGAGAGGAGTTTGCACCAGCAACTAAACAAGGCCCGTAAATCTAAAATGCTGAAAAGCCGAAGTAAAGGCTGGTGGATCTGGGAGTTCCACACAACTTGCTGGAATTATTACCGGAAGACCCCGAAGATGCAATGCCCGAGGAAATAATCGTGGAACTAGGCCGGATTAGAGAGGATCACCAGAAGTCTGAGGCTGAGAAAAGGAAAGTCATGGCAAGAGCGGCATTCGAGAGCCATTGGGTGCGAGCGACTGAGACTGAGCTGCACCGATGTTCGTCGAGATTGCAATCAATCTCGGAGAACGAGGCGTTGAAAAGCGCTAAAGCGTTTGTGCAACTTGTTAGCGACAAGCTCAAAAGTCAGCATACCAACACTCGAACTCTGGCTTGCGAGACGGCGATTGAGGAAAGACGGAAGGCGTGAATCAGCTGGGGGCTCCTCGACCAACGATGTGCGCATTTGTAGCTAAACTTATGGGATCCGCTACCAAGCTGCGACGATGAGGCAGACAGAGACCAAGATTCTTTGGTTCGAGACAGCGGATGTCCATCCCAGACACACACCCCTCCTCGCCAAGGCTCAAGTGACGATATGCCAGAGGTAAACATGTGTTTTTGTTACCTTTTTGCTGATCAAATTATTCGAGCCTTTCACGCTTTTTTAGATACCAAAGACCCCATCATGGAGCCCAAAACCAGACAGATGGGAATCACCAGGGATAGAATATATGGCATTTACTACACCGGCCAAGCGCCGTTCCCTCACCCAGACACCCAAGGGACGACGCAACCGACTCAAGTTTCGTAAACCGCAACCGACAGACAAAGGGCAAACAAGACTGAACGGTTTTCTCAGCCAAATTTAATCTTTTTAATATTCTGTAAACGCGATATTCTTCCTGATACTCTGTATAACAAAGTCGCCATAAAGTCTTAATAAAGTCGTGTGCCTTCATATACGCACAACGCTACGTAATGATACCAATTGTCAAGATTACTTAAGAGATTAAAGGTATTTTACCTACACAAATACAATTAAGGGTATTCGTAATGCACACTTTGTAAGACGCTTGTTAGTCCGATCTTGTGGCGTGATACATTCAGTTTTACTAAATACAAAGAAACATGTCGAAACGCCAAAATTAGAATGACTGTAAGTACATCATGTCCCACCTAGCCTTTCCTGTCCACTAAGTGGTTATCCATGGTGCCGTATTTTCTGTTTGCTCGATTGAGCAACGAGTTGGGGCTCCTCCCTTTTTGGAAATGGAAGTCGGGGTCTCTTAAGATCGAAGTCCACTGTCCGAACCCGTATCTTTTGAGACCAACTTTAAGATACTTGTCCTCTTCGGGCGTAAATAGGAGCGATTTTCTGCGAGCCGGGCACAGTTCTGTCATCAAAAAAGCGTCTTCGCGCTTCTGCTTTGCCGGTAGTTTTCGGGCTGAAGGCTTCATTCTCGCTGCTGGCGGTGTGGAGATTTCTTGAACTTCGTCCGTTGAAGAGCACGACTTCGTGCAGTCGTCTTGATCCTCTGAAGAGTTTGAAAGGTCGGAGAGCCTCGTTAGAACCTCTTTGTCCAGCTTGGTGCCACTGTCGCCGTGTAGTTTTTCGAGGCATTCGCGCGCCTTTGTGGCGACTTCGCGTGAACGCTGCTTGCGATAGTGCACTTTGGCGACGTTCGAGCTGTGCTTCTGATCTTCAGAGATGGCGCTTCGATCGGCACTTTTTAGCACTTTGCAGCTAGACGTCTCGACGATTTGTCGGTATCGTGTGGGGTGAACATACTTGCCAGTCGCTTCAAACACAAGTTTGCTCATCAGCTCACCGAGCTTGTTGTGCTGACCCCCGTTTCTCGTAACTAGGACGTACTCACACTTGGGTTTGAGTAGCGGGCGAATGTAGGTTATGTATCCCTCGAGCACACTCATGTTTGTGTCGGTCAGAAGGAGCGAGTCGAAGCCGTACTTGCCCGCTGTTTTGAACATTTTCTGGTCGACAAAACCTCCGTTAGTCTTGGCAGTGCGCACCATGTCCACAGTCAGATACTGATACGTCATTGGCCGCGAGCCCTTGACTTGGATAAACAGATAAACGGCGAGAAATTTAGTGGCAAACGACAGATCAAACGGAGACGCCCTGTCGGGCGTGTCCTTGCACGTTCTCAGCACGGCCTCGTAGCGGGGCAAGTAGCGAGACACCACACCAAGGAGCTCGTCCATGGTTGCCCAGTGCCCTTTGGCCTCTAGCACATCGATGTCTAAATCGCTAGTCCACTGTAGTCGCATCATTTTTGAGACGGTCTTACGCACCTTTTTCAAGTATGTGTCCGTCGTAGACAGCCCTCTAAGCACCGCTTCCGATACTCCGTTTACTTTCCTGTAGGTCACTAGTTCTGCAATGGCGTCCAGGTATCCGATTCGACCGGCATGACCCAACTGCCACTCGCTCTGCATTGAATCGGCAAATTTGAAAAGTAGATTAGGCGAACACAAGCAAAAGTCCACAATATCTAATGTGAGATGATCTTCGTCCTCGCTGCAAAATTTCAGAAACTTCAAGCATTTGCTAACCAGTTGCTGCGCTTGTCGATCACTTTTGCAGCCCCCACCACTGCCCTTGAGCCACGCGGTAAATTGCTCAGCAAACGTGCAAGACATGTCAAACGATGGGACGCCATTACTTGAACGTCGTTGCCCCTTCTCCTTTTCCATTTGGCTTCGGGAAGCTTCGATGTCTGAGTCGCTGGGTTTCTCATCAAAGTAATAAAACCATGGGTGCTTTTTCTTGACGTGTTTTCTACACCCTCTTTGAGTTCCAAACCCATCGTTATGGCAGTCTGGTACAGGGCAGTGAAACAGCCCGTCATTTTCGTCTTCTTCTAAGTGCATTCTTTTTGGTTTCTTCGCAGCATTTGGAAGAAGCGACCAGTTTATCACATTACCCTGCTTTACCATCTCTTGTCAGCAACGGTTAATGCGAGAATGAGAAACGTATGCGGCGTACCGCATGTTTAATGCTATCAAATACGTGAAAAGAGCCAATCAATCACTGCCACGCGACAGCCTCGAAATAGTGGCAGCAGTCTATTGGTTGGGGGCACGATAAACCAAAATGGCATGCCCAAGCAAGCCTCGGCATGCCCTTGCTTTTGCACAGCTTGTGCGAGTCTAGGCATCGCTTTGAAAGATCATATCTTTTGAGATTGAGAAACAAAACCATAGATGCGGAACTTTTGTTCATGTTTTCGAAAAAGGGAACACCCCACTTCGGTCCATTGTGGCCCTTTTTTTGTTCCTTTTCGCAAAGAAACGGCACCATTTAGGCCAAATCGGTCCCACTGTTCCTATACTTTTAACCACTTAGGAACAGGCGTTCCCTTTTAAGTCTATTAACCGTAGCAAACAGGAACTTTTGTTCTTTTTGAGTGGTGGTCCTCAATTGGGAACGCGTCAAAAAAGGAACTGTTGTTCCTAATTGCATCAATTAGGACCAACAGTTCCTTTGTGGACTTCGAAAAGGGAACATTTTGTTCTTCATTGTACAAACAAGTCCTTTTGTTCCGAAGCGTGCCATAAGCGTTCCGATTCTTCACCTCTAAACGGAACAACCGTTCCGTTAAGTGATAATTTATTCAGTTCCTTTCGCGGATATAGGAACACAACAAAAAACACGCGGAACTGTTTTCGAATTTTAAAACGTCTCGTGTGTAGCTCAATCAAAATAAACCTCAAACGCGAATAGAGCAAGCCCTCATAAACTACCTCAAGCAGTATCACGGTAACTTTGGCGTTCTATCGTTGCGCATACCGAAATTAAATGCAGAATAATCAAATTAGGGAAACGTATATGATGGTTATGATGGATCATCATCAGCAGCAGCATCTTAGTGCTACTCTGTGAAGCTTCAAGCCTCTAAGTTGAGGAGTTCCTGCGGCAATAGCGGTTCCATCTTCCATGATGAGGGTTCCATCTTCTGAACACTAAACGGTCCATCATGAGTTCGCGGGTCTCAGTTTTACTAGCTGTCGCTTATCAATCCCAATCTCTCGATTTCTTCCGTCTATCAGTCTGACCTCCTGTTTCTTGATGATGATGGCGATGATAATGATGATATTGTCACTATACATTTTCTACAAGTCAACACACTGTGTCGAGGAGTTGCCACTTTCACTGTAGATTGATTCTTGGTGATGATGATGATGACTTCATTATACATTTTCTCCAAGTCAACACTGTGTCGTGGTGTCGTCATTTTGTCTGTAGGTTGATTCTGGGTTGGTGATGATGATGACGATGATGATGATGACTTCATTATACATTTTCTCCAAGTCAACACTGTGTCGTGGAGTCGTCATTTTGTATGTAGGTTGATTCTGGGTTGTTGATGATGATGATGATGATGATGATGATGATGATGATGATGATGATGATGATGATGACGATGATGATGGCGTCACAATAATTCTTCTCCGAGCCACCATTGTGTCGTGGAGTCGTCGTTTTCACTGCAGGTTGATTCTGGGTTGGCATTGAAATAGTATCCAAAGCTGTCTTCGCTTGCGACAGATCCAGTAGGCTTGTATGTACATTGTGCATTAGATGTCGTGTCAAAATGTAGATGATGATTCTTTATATGCCACGCAGAAACTGTACATGGTGTAGACGAACATTCTTGGCCACGGATGAAAGCCGTTTCAAGTGTAACACACGATCCAGACTTCTCAGTATGTTGCATGATGTCATATTCTGACAAATCTGCTAATATGCTATCTTTTGGAAAGCCTGTTATTTGATCTCGCTTGTTATAAGCGCATTCACTTTTGAAACGAGATGAATTCGCCCTTACGTGGAGCATGGCATCACGGGAAAGTCGGAATTTCTCCCATATTGGTTGAGATGGGTTATATGGAAGTGTGTAGTTTACGAAAAATGGCTTGTCCTTGAACTCTTCTCGGTATCTGAATGCAAATGATTCGATCAGGGTCCAAACTACCGCTGACGTAAATAGGCAATAAGTAAGAAATTCCTCTCCGTTGCTTGTACGAAGAGTGTACAGTCCATCAATTAGGTTTTCGCCGTTGTGGGTTGCGAATGCGTGCTTTTCCCAACATGAACTGTACACGCGTTTCCCACAAAACCTCCCGCTCCAGGGTGGGCGGCAATTGCAAGAAAACTTGAGTTTTGGATCTTTGCAGCGCTCGACACATGTCCCACCATTCAGGCATTTGTGCTGGGCGCAGCATCCGTTACCACAGTCTGCGGGAGCGTTGAGTAACGATGTCTAAAAACAACACAATGCATAAAGATCTTAGTAGAGAATCCATCACCAAGATTATTACAATTTGTTTCTGCAAAAATGTGTTATTTAGGCTATGGTCTATTATTTTCTGATAAATCGAGGTTAGTTGAGAAGTGTTAAGCTTAGAGTGTACACCTTTTTAAAATTACGTTGTTGGTGCAAAATGGATATTCCCAATTGATAGTTCTTGGATAAAAATATGGGACTCGTAATACCTTTACTAATGCAGGAAAATATGGATAAATCATGTCCTATTTGAGTCCTATTTGATAATGCTATGTTAATTTTAATTAATATGAGGACAAAGAAATATAGGGATGATGGTGATGATGAGGAACACAAAGTAACGACTAGAAAAAAGAAATAAAAAAAAGTACAGTAATAAATGTAATATGACCAGGCTAAGAAGTATGATGGTGATTGTTCAAAGAGTTGACGCAGAGAAACTAGCAACAGCAAAGCGATAACAAGAGCCGGAAGAGAACAGTAAAAAAAATCCCTTCGGCAAAAACTCACCGCTTTGACTATTCTTTGTTGGAGATCATAGTACTCGTAGCTTTCATCAGAGCCAAATCTACTGCTCGGCACCGAATCCTTGTCTTCATCAAGCAGTTCGCATCGCTTGCCCGACATCTGGAACGCTCGACACCGACAGTCGCCTACACACGCCGAGTGACACGCCTGAGGACCCGCCACTGAGCTGAGGTTCCTGTACGAGGACCCCAACAGATAACGTCCCTTGTTCACGTGCTCCTTTCTTGAGAAGGACCCTGCGTAACATGTCCCTTGAGGGCAGACATGTCCCTCGGCAGATGACCATAGCACGAGTACGAGGAGTGAGAAACACAACGTTGAGATGATCTAGAAAAGAGACAGTTAGCGGGGGCGGATCTAGGGTTGGACCGAGCTGGCCCTGGTTCCCCTATTTTCAAATATGTGACTTTGACTTTGAACAAAATACAAGGAAATCCACAGAAGAACAATAAATACTTTTTTTTGAAACCCTTGTTTCGGCCCCCTTTTTAGCTACCCACAATTGGCTTTATTTTTTGTCGCTATTCTTCGAATTATACCGTTTCTTTTTGGTGGGAGCTGAGGTCGCAGGCACTTCGATTTTAAAAGAAAAAAAGCTATTTTAAGTCAACCATTAATTATTAACTTCCAATTTCTTATGTTTCAAGTTTTTCTTCTAGCTTACTGATAAATGTAAGAATCGCTAAAGTTAATAAAACAAGTAGAATATAAATTGCATTAAATTTGAGAGAAAAAAAAAGTAAAAAGATACACATAACGTCATCAACTAATAAGGTTTTTTGGCTGTTTTAGCATCTCAAATGGACTTTTTCATTTTACTTTAATTTCCAACATGATACACAAAGTATTTATCGTAGCGCAAACTTTGTACAATGGATTTTCCAGAAATAAGATAGAACATTCTTCGTTGTTCACTAAAAGTGCTAAAATAAAAACAAACTACGGCTTTGTTGATTTGAAAGGGAAACGGGATTTATGACGAGAGCAATTTCTCACCTTCTGAAACATGAATACTGTTTCTGCTCGTAGAACCATCTTAACAAACCGGGCTAAGGTGCATGATAATTAAAGCTTTCACAGTAAACGAAAAAGTACCAACATATCAAGTCAATCACTTAACTGCGTAATTACTCGTGACGCCATCGGATGAGGGCCGCTGAGCAAATGACTGCTATAGAACACCTAGAGGACCCAATTATTTAAACAAAGCGTATTTCAATTAATAATTGAATACCTAGGACAGTTTGGAACGCAAACAAATATTATTCTTTATTTATTTTGATTATTTTAAAGACGTGACAGTATTTTATCCTAAAGACAATGGCTTTGTGGGATGATCCCTGCGAAGCACAAAGTCACTATGTATACTACATATATTACAAAACTTTTCAAATCGTAAAACAAGCTAGAAGATCCATCTTGATCCGGAGCCAGGGTTTGGTGTGCAATGATTCAAAGCTTCAATAGTTAGGTTAGGTAATTACTCGTGACGCGTCCATAGCATAATTTAGAGTAACCATAGCTTTTATAACAAAACGTACTTAGTGATAATCAATAATTGAAAACCTGTAGCAATCTAGAACACAAACAAATATTTTCTACCATAAAATTACTTTCTTTATTTTTTTATAACGTTGATCTTAAATGCGTCACAGTAGTTTCTCCTAAAGACGATGACTATGTGGGTAATCTCGGGTGATACTTTAAGTCACAATTACAAAATGTTTGAAATAATAAAACAAGCTTTATAAAATAGGGATGGGAAAGCGAGCGCAAAGCACGCTCTTTTAGAATCTACAATCATACGTGTCGAGAGCAATCTTTCCTTACAATGTCATTTAATCTAGATGAAACAACAGACTGTCGGCGTTGCGACACCGAAGCATCCTTCGATCTATCCTACAGTCTGTAATGGGAAAAAAAGCGTGCATTATAAACACGTAGCCTCGCTTTGGTCCCAAGCCACAGGGAGCTCGCGATGAAGGTATTTTAATCTGGATCCTATATTCATAGCTGACAATAATGTCTCTATTCCGAGACTTCAGGCCGTTTCCTTCTTCTTTCTTCATATTTTCGAAGAAGATCCTTCAAGGGATTCTTTGTTATTCGCGGTGGCTTAAAGGAGTTTCGCATTGTCACGGAGAACCTTCCTTTGTTTTCTTGAGAAAGAAATCTACAACACCGTCGTAGTAATCACGTGATAACCAGAAGCACTGCAGGGGGTCCACATGGCTGGAGCTGAGAAAAAAAAGACAACAAAAGAATGAACTTTGGATACTTTTGTGCTAATAATTAGTTTTGTCCCCCTCTAAAAAAAAAGCCATGGCAAACGGTCTGCCATTCCCCTATTTTTACTCACCTTTTTCCATTACAAAACTTGACGACAAGTCGTCTGCCGTTACTCCCCGTGACCCACCCTGGGATGTAGACATAGGAGGCGGCGTCAGCCAGGGCGAGCACGCGGTCACCTATGGCCAGCGGGTGCCTCTTGGTATGCGCGCCGAACATGTACCCAGAGCTCTGCGCAATAAATGACAGTTTTGACGGATTGTTATAACAGTGTTTACAGACAGTTATAATAGTGTTGACAGATAGTTATAACAGTGTTAACAGATAGTTATAATAGTGTTAACAGATAGTTAGATGATAGATGATGATTATTTTTTATGATGATAAAGATAATAATAATAATAATAATAATAAAGGAGATGATTGTTTTATGATAAACATGATGGAGGTGATTATTTTTGTATTGTTGGTAATAAAAGTCGCGTCGCTGGGTGATTATGGTGACGTCATAATATTTGTGGTCACGTGACAATACCTGGAGCTGTACTGTCTGATCCGCCCATTCAATGATATACTGTCGTCCGTTACCGACCCGCTCTCGCACGGTTCCTATAGCAAAATATATCAGTTAAATACAAAATATGGAATTTATCTATAGCCTTCCTATAATAAGTTCAATAGAAAACATTGTTCAATCAATATAGTCCTCTTATAATATATCCGTTAAATACAAAATATGGTATAGCTAATAGCCCTCCTATAATTAATCAGTAGAAAACATGGTTCAATTACTTTCGTCCTATATTATATATCCGTTAAATACATAATATGATATAGCTTTAGCCCTCCTATAATAAGTTCAATAGAAAGCATGGTTCAATCAATATAGCTCTCTTGCCTATCATCTCAATCTGACAGCCCATCACCGCCACATTTTACTGACATTCTTATTAAATAGCAGACTAATTAATATATTGAGAACGATTACAAACATGTCATGTTTGTAATTAAAAAAGTCAGTACAAACGGCAAGGGCGGATGACAATTCCAAGACCGAAAGGTGTAGAGATACTTAATATTCGCAAACATAAAGGTTATAAATGAACTCCAGCGATGTCAGAGTCATACATCGATGGCCTGAATTTTTGGTTGAAATATACTAATACCCTTCTGTCGTAGAACTGCCATTTGCCAATCGGAATTTGCCATTTGCAATGACGTTTTTTAAAGGGTGAATACTTCTGATTTTGCGAAGTCGCCAATATGTACTGCCTCAGAACAAACACACCCACTACGCCAAATATTATATAGCTAATCTCTTTGATTCATTTATTTCATATCTTTGATTTTACCACCCTTGCTAAGAATATCTGAACAATTTTAATTTTTCCTGACATTCCCGGTGCCCTTACCAAGGTTAAATGTACCATCCTTGTCATTCCTGGCCACCACTGCCTGGCCGACAAGGCTTTCCTCGCATGCCAGGATATATGCGCAGTCACTCTCAAATTTTTCCGGCGTGAGTTTGTAGAGTTCCTCTCTCGGAAGCAGGGCCTCGATCCCGTCATAGTAGCGCGTTTGGTGCATGTTTCCCGCCTCCAGGCTTATCACGACACCTAGAAAGGAAAATATAGTACGGATTATGGACAGAGGGAATATTAGAAGGCTATGTCTTTGAGATAAATAAGGGTAGGGGCCTGTCGAGAGGAGATGAAGGGAATAGGAGTACAGACTCTAATAAAGGCCGGGACCGGGTCGGCGGCCAAAAGACCGGTCAAGAGGATAAAGGAGTACATTCTCCAATAAAGATATAGGGGAGATGTTAGTATGGACCGGGTCGGCGGCCAAAAGACCTGGAGATAAACACGAGTGCGGACCGGTCAAGAGGATAAAAGGAGGACATACTTCATGCAAGGTATAGAAGGAAGGTGGCCAAAAAAACCTGGAGATAAACACGAGTACTTGTGCGGGGACATGGCGGTATCAATGGCCTTCTTTAACGAGGCAGGCTATTTGTCCTTTACTCACCTGGGGCGTAGCTGTAGGAAAAGTTCGGATGCAAACCAACGATGGGATCACCAGGCTGCGTACATACAAACAAAAAGTGTGAGGAAACAAAAAAAAAACATGTTTAAGTCGCACATTTCAAAGCAAGAGCTTCGATTGGCTGTGCGACGTGCTAATGGCACGCACACCTTGTGATCTCATGAGCTTGTGTTTAACTGCTAGGATATCCACCAGTTTATTGATTAGAATTTTAATTATCGCTAGACAGTTTTGTAATCTAAGAGACCTCCAATAGCCAGGCGCGATATGCTTACAAATAAAAGGTCTATGTTTTCTTCTAAAAGTACAGTAAATAAATGTCTTGGGGGCGTATATCGAACCTGTGCTATTGCAGATGTTTGTTGGTTATTCATCGGTCGCATTATGAAAAATCTATCGCAAATTTGACCGCTTGTAGACGGAAATTTGACCGCTTAAAGTGGCCAATTTGACCGCTTTTAGCCGCAAAGTTGACCTTTTTTAGTCGCAGACTTTGACTCGTGCTTACTCTCTGACTCAGAGCTTACCTTAATCACGTTATCTGCGTCATCTTCATCTGTGATCATGTCACTTCGATGAATCTGCTCCAAGTCACCCACACTGTCCTCCACAAAATATGTACCGTCCGCACAGTCCTGACGCACAGTCCCTGAAAACGAGGAATGGAACGAGTCAGAGATCACCATAAAAAGTGAAGGATAGTGTTAGCGCCGTTCCATTACTACACTGCCATCCACTATGGAGTCTCGACGTCCAAACTGCAAATACTCATCCGCCAATCAAATGTGTTCGCAGCCAGCTTATTTAGAAATCCGACAAATGGCATTCGGTATTTGCTCACACGAAGAACATCGACTATTTACTAAGCCTCTCCAGTCTTATTATATTGAAAAAAAGCGTAGAATAATAATTTGTAAACAATCACTAATTTTTTGAACATGTATGCGTATATGAAAAAAAACCTTTTTGAAAGACGAAAACGTTTTTGCAGTTTGTGACTGCAGTTTTGCAGTGTTTGTCTCGAGTTGCCAGTGATGGTCATATAGAACAAGAAATGGTTATGCGTAAACGAGCATATATAAGTACCTCTGTAGTACCAGCCCTCATCTGCCCAGCGGGCCAGCACCTCGTCGCCAACCTTCACCTTCCTGGGGATGGGGCGCGTCTCGATCGCAGGGTCCTCATCTGGTGGTCGGCGAGCTGTGAATACATTTCAGTGGCTTAGGCTTTTTACATGGTCGATTATTCCCTGACAGCTAAATGTAATAATGAACGCTGATTCATAATTGCTAAGTAAGTATTGTGAAACCTATGGCTAGGTTTCAAGCGTCATTACTCACAGATCAACAAGCCGTGTGAGCCTTTGGTAACAAGACACGCCTCATTATCACCAGACACGTGGAACTGCACATTTGGCGGCCCTTCCTCCTCTCCGCCCGGACCTCCGTCGGCCACATCAGGCGCACTCTTGTCAGGCTTTCCCTCTGACGCCTTGGACGACACAGACGAGTCCGAGTCCGAGCTGTCCGTATCACTTCCGCTCACATTCACGGGAGACTGCTGACCGGAAGTGGGACGGGATGACTTCCGGCTCGACTTGCGGCTCAACTTCCGGCTGGAGGTTGGACGTGAAGACCTTGGAGATGGCTTGGGAGAAGACTTTCTCGAGCTGTTCCTAGAGTTTCGAGGAGAAGAATGCGAGGATTGATCCCTAGGGGACGCCCTAGGAGAAGCTCTAGGGGACGCCCTCGGAGTCGCTCTTGGTGACGTCACTTCTGGTTGATCGGTGCCGATGGCCTTGTCTTGTTTGGCTTGCAGACTGTTTGCCAGCATTTGAGCGAGTTGCTGCTGTTGTAGCTGGAGCGTCTGTGATTGGTTAAGCTGCTGCTGTAGTAGCTGCTCCTGTTGCTCTTTTTGTTTACGGAGGAAATCTTCTTGTTTTTCCTGAAGGCGCTCTTGCTCTTCTTGTAACCTGGTAAGCAATTAGCTACGTTAGGACTGATGAAAGCGATTCTCCAACATCGAAACAACATCAGCATCACAGCACCGTTTCTGTATCTCTCTCCCTCTCTCGTCAATCTGCGCCTGTACAAACTTCTACTCTCCCCTCCTTCTCCCCCACAGTACCTTTTCTGTCTCTCCCTCTTCTTGTCAATCTGCGCCTGTACAAACTTCTACTCTCCCCCTCTCTCTCCCCCACAGTACCTTTTCTGTCTCTCTCTCTTCTCGTCAATCTGCGCCTGTACAAACTTCTACTCTCCCCCTCCCTCTCCCCCACAGTACCTTTTCTGTCTCTCCCTCTGCTCGTCAATTTGCGCCTGAATAAGCTTCTACTGTACCCCCCTCCCTCTCCCCCACAGTACCTTTTCTGTCTCTCCCACTGCTCGTCAATTTGCGCCTAAATAAGCTTCTACTCTCCCCCTCCCTCTCCCCCACAGTACCTTTTCTGTCTCTCCCTCTGTTCGTCAATTTGCGCCTGAATAAGCTTCTACCTTTCCCCTCCCTCTCCCCCACAGTACCGTTTCTGTCTCTCCCTCTGTTCGTCAATCTGCGCCTGAATAAGCTTCTACTCTCCCCCTCTCTCTCCCCCACAGTACCTTTTCTGTCCCTCCCTCTGTTCGTCAATTTGCGCCTGTACAAGCTTCTACTCCCCCCTCCCTCTCCCCCACAGTACCTTTTCTGTCCCTCCCTCTGCTCGTCAATTTGCGCCTGAATAAACTTCTACTCTCCCCCTCCCTCTCCCCCACAGTACCTTTTCTGTCCCTCCCTCTGTTCGTCAATTTGCGCCTGAATAAGCTTCTACCTTCCCCCTCCCTCTCCCCACAGTACCTTTTCTGTCTCTCCCTCTGTTCGTCAATTTGCGCCTGAATAAGCTTCTGCTGCTCCTCCGTCACAGTCTTCTGCTTTTCCTCCAGCAAGAGCTGCTGTTCCCTCTGCTTGGCCTGCTCCGCAGATAGCTGTTGCTGCAATTCCTCGAGCCGCGCTCTTTGCTCGCGTAACTCGTTAAGCTGGGACTCGTGCTTCTCCGCCAACTCGCGCTGCAACGATTCCAGTTGACTCGACCTTGGGCTGGCTACATGTCGAAAAGGCGTTATGGTTAGTTTTTCAAAGAGTACTTCTAAAGTGCTTAACTCGCGCTGTCTATAAAACAACAGAGACCCGTGGTTATATGGGAAAGGGTACTTTTGAAAGCAATAGATATCATTCAATAGACCACGTGTGGCAGGTTCCAACTGTCCGCCTGAAGCGACCGTGAAAAATCAGCGAGTCGCTACAGATAACATGAAGATTAATGTATGAAAGTCAGGAATAATGCTAGTAAAAGCCCGCGTATAAGAACCTAAGTTTTTTCAGATTTGACAAAACATGTTCTTTTATTTCGGGGTACATACTAAAAATTAAGGCAAGATAGTTGCTCAAATCAGACGTAGGATTTACAATACCGAAGTGTGACTGAATACTTAGCCATTATGCTATAGAGTTATCCTACTGTATGTATGTTGTATCTGTAATCATATTTTAAAGGACCAGCAAAATGTTTAGCAAATATATATTTTAAAGGCCCTTAATTTGTCCCATTTTCAATGTAGTAACCCATCATAAAAGAACCTTTTAATTTAATTATTTTGGCTTAGTTGGTTCTTACATTTTGAGGTATTAAAATCCAATGCTTCTGCCTACAGGTTCTTAAATCACTAGGTTCTTACACATGGGGTTTAACTGTACTGGTTCTGAAGCTGATTTTGAGATACTGATACTCAATATCAGGTCAACAGGCAACCTTTTTAGAAAACCGCATAGTACTTGCGGCGTAGGACAAGTTATTTGCCATCGAGGTCAAGGTACCTTTAGATGATCTTGGGGTACTCTTCTTGCTTCCCGCAGGACTCGAGTTTCGAGTTGACTGACTGCTGCCACCACTTAAACTTCGTGATCGGGAACGACTTCGGCTCCGACTACGTGATCGGGAACTACTTCGGCTCCGACTACGTGATCGGGAACGACTTCGGCTACGGCTTCTTGATCGGGATCGACTTTGGCTCTGACTTCGCGATCGGGAACGACTTCGTGAGCGACTTCCAGATGGACTTTGTGCTTTACCCCGGCTTCCGTTGCTGCCTCGTGATCGGCTTCTTCGAGAATGGTTGCTAGAGCTACTACTACTGGTCCGGCTTCGAGGCTTTACCTCCTCGGCTTTTCCTGGATTATAAAATGAACATAAGTTATTTAATGGAACCTCGTTAAATGGAGCTCCGATAACTCCAAGTTAAAGCCGCCAGTTTACATCCAGAGGGCCGACGGAAACCTAAACCGACAAGAGATAGCAAAAGAATCTATTAGAATCCGCGCTATTTAACAGATCATCCGCTCCAAATTATCAGTTACATCCTCAAAAACACTTCCAATAGACACACTGCTTTTACAATTTTTAAATATTTTTTTTTTGCGTTTTCCGTTAAAAATCATCGGAGATTGTTATGTGATCGACCGCAAGAAAACTGATGACAATGCGACTTTAACTCGAACTAAATTCCTTGACAGCATTATACTTTGTGTGATTCCACACAAATAGAAGTTTTGATCGATTAGATTTCTCACTTTGTTTGTTTACTATTTTTGAGCGAGTTACAGAACGCAAATACGGATCACGATACTTCAGCCTGAGATTTCATCAAATTATAAGAACATGTCCAGTCTCCAGGGTTCTAAAATGTAAACTCAAATTGTGTTCATAAAAGCTACCTTGAATATTATTGCTATTTATCATTTTTAATTTTCTTATTCGTTTTTAAATATTTTATAGGTATTACATATTTTCAGATAAACTAGCTGGTGGGTACTTGCAATTTGCAAAACTAGATAATATCTACTTAGATAATACCTAAGAACATCCGTAAGAACATATTCAGCCTTGCAATAAGAACGGCCCAGCCTCAACTGAACGTTCTTATTAAAATGAAGTGTTGAAACTTTCCCATGATTCCCTCGACAAGGTTAAAGTGTTTCAGTTATACTGCAATATTTTTCATCAAACCAGCTGGGTTAAGATCGAGAAGAAGGGGGAAAGGTAGTCACGTACCAGTCTTAGATATAATGACCTCCCTGCCCTCGTCGATTTCCTTGGGGTACAATCCAAACGGTGATGACCTGGTAAGACAGCAACACTATGTGATCATACTAGCAGCAATGGTACGAGATTACTAGCACAAGATTACTAGATTATGGAAACAGAGTGGGAAGACTATAAAATAAAAAGGGGGTCGTAAGAGGAGTGAGATAACCGCAAAATCGCACAGAAAAACACCAAAAACCGTAAAAACGTCAAAACAATATAACCAAAAACCGCGCAGTCTATGGAAAACCACAATACCGCGGAATAAAATACGAAAGACCCAAAAACCGCGCAAGATTTAAGGCAAAACCACATCACCGCAAACCCTTACGCCCCCCTCAATAAACCCTATCGGCGACGACTAATATCGCATTCACACCAGCACTTAAACGAGTTTAAAGGTGGCTTAATTAAACTGGTTTAAATCTCAATCTCCCAAAAACAAAACTGAAAAGACTGTGCTCTACATGTTACTGAATGATCATTTAGCTAGTAAGAATTCAACACAATAAGAAACTTGGCAAGTTATCAGGCAAAGAAAAACCTTGTTTAACTAAACATGGTTTTGGTGTGAATGCAGCATAAGACAACTTAGTATAAATCAACTCTCATACTATCAGGAATCACGCAATTTGATTGGCTCCCGTACTAACTATCTATTGAGCCACAGATAGTGAGTAGCGAAAAAGCCGGCCTTTTCAGGACAAAAGCGGTTATTTATTACAATTCAGAGTTATTAAAATCGTCATTAATTTGAAGGTAGTATGCGAGTGCATATAAAACAATTACTACTTGTTCTCGTTTTCTATGAGTCAAATAGTCAACTACGTGTCAATAGCCTACGAGTCAATAGTCAACTATTTATTAACTCGAACTCGTAGTCTAATTGTTTAATAGCAAAACTATGTGATCATGCTCGCAGCACTGATCAATTATTACTGGTACAAGGCTACTAAGTACAACATACAAGTACAAAATCACTAGATTACGAAAACAGACATGGGGCAGCTATATAATAACCCCTACCGGCGACGACTAGGATAACAAAGCAAAACTATGTGATCATGCAAGGCACACTAGTACAAGATTACTAGATTACCCAAATGAGACACCCCAAACAGCGTGCGGACAATATTAATACCATCAAGTTAACCAATTTTCCAAAGTGTTGAGACTATGCCGAATCTAAAATGCTTTGAAATGCACCCGTTACAAAATGCACGTATCTATATACCTATGAAATAGGAGGGAGTTTCACTAAACAAATCGACAGAGAAAGGTCATACCCCGGGTTGATAGGGATGCTCGTCGTATTTTTTAGGGGTAAAAATCGGGCCTCAGGTATTTTTAGGGGGTATCCGAGCAAAAAAATGGCTTTTCTCTCAGAAATGGTATTTTAACACCCCTGAGGTATTGTTTAGGGTAGCAATTTTTGGTCGTGAAGGTATTTTTTAGGGGTATTTTTCGAATTTTCCGACGAGCATCCCTATCACTTTTACCTTGAAGACCCCCCCCCCCCCCTCCCGGGGAGCATACCCACGCTTTGGTACTAGATTACGCAAATAGGGTTGGAAGGCTATATAATCGACAGCGTGCAGACAATATTAATGGAATAAAGTTAAGTAACTATGCCGAATTTGAAAGTCTTTGGAATACACCCGTCACAAACAGCATGTATCTAGGATATTAGGAGTTTCACTATACAAATCGACGGAGGTAAAGACATACTCACGCTTTGTACGCGGAGATGAGTGCGTCGCGGATGTAGCGGCAGGCGAACGTGTAGCGCGTCTTGGAGATCTTTACAAGGTCTCTCCGTAACGATGTAATCTTAAATAAGTAGGAAATGTCACTTTTTCACTGATCAGTAAAAAGGTAATCAGTATGCTAGTAAAAAAAATTAACAACAGAATACAGGAACAGCCGATCATATCGTTATCCTTACTAACGTCTTCACCATCATCATCATCATCAACATCATTTACAATCAGTCCTCATTTTAACCATAAATCTTGGTCATCATCCTCGTGCTATCATTTTTATCACATTATTGTCGTCATTATCATCAAAGTAATCTTGGTCGTGATCACCACTACTAACATCATCACATTATCATCATAATCACCATCAATATCATCATCATCATTATCGTCATAACCATCAACAGCAGCATCATAATCATCACCATCACCACAATATCATCATCATCAGCAGTAGCAGCGTCATCAGTATCATTATCACATTAGCAAAACCATCTCAATTATCATTATCAACATCATAATCAGCAGCAGCAGCATAATCATAAACATTATCATAATCACCATCACATTGTCATCACCACAATATCATCATTATCGCATCAGCAAAGCCACCACAATCATTATTATCACCACCATCATCAGCAGCAGCATCACCATCATCATCATTATTGCATCAGCAAAACCACCACAATCATCATCATCATCACCATCACCATCACCATCATCACCATCACCATCACCATCACCATCACCATCACCATCAAAATCACCATCACCATCACCATCACCATCACCATCATCATCATCATCACCATCACCATCACCATCACCATCACCATCACCATCACCATCACCATCATCATCACCATCACCACCACAATCATCATATACGTTTCCCTAATTTGATTATTCTGCATTTAATTTCGGTATGCGCAACGATAGAACGCCAAAGTTACCGTGATACTGCTTGAGGTAGTTTATGAGGGCTTGCTCTATTCGCGTTTGAGGTTTATTTTGATTGAGCTACACACGAGACGTTTTAAAATTCGAAAACAGTTCCGCGTGTTTTTTGTTGTGTTCCTATATCCGCGAAAGGAACTGAATAAATTATCACTTAACGGAACGGTTGTTCCGTTTAGAGGTGAAGAATCGGAACGCTTATGGCACGCTTCGGAACAAAAGGACTTGTTTGTACAATGAAGAACAAAATGTTCCCTTTTCGAAGTCCACAAAGGAACTGTTGGTCCTAATTGATGCAATTAGGAACAACAGTTCCTTTTTTGACGCGTTCCCAATTGAGGACCACCACTCAAAAAGAACAAAAGTTCCTGTTTGCTACGGTTAATAGACTTAAAAGGGAACGCCTGTTCCTAAGTGGTTAAAAGTATAGGAACAGTGGGACCGATTTGGCCTAAATGGTGCCGTTTCTTTGCGAAAAGGAACAAAAAAAGGGCCACAATGGACCGAAGTGGGGTGTTCCCTTTTTCGAAAACATGAACAAAAGTTCCGCATCTATGGTTTTGTTTCTCAATCTCAAAAGATATGATCTTTCAAAGCGATGCCTAGACTCGCACAAGCTGTGCAAAAGCAAGGGCATGCCGAGGCTTGCTTGGGCATGCCATTTTGGTTTATCGTGCCCCCAACCAATAGACTGCTGCCACTATTTCGAGGCTGTCGCGTGGCAGTGATTGATTGGCTCTTTTCACGTATTTGATAGCATTAAACATGCGGTACGCCGCATACGTTTCTCATTCTCGCATTAACCGTTGCTGACAAGAGATGGTAAAGCAGGGTAATGTGATAAACTGGTCGCTTCTTCCAAATGCTGCGAAGAAACCAAAAAGAATGCACTTAGAAGAAGACGAAAATGACGGGCTGTTTCACTGCCCTGTACCAGACTGCCATAACGATGGGTTTGGAACTCAAAGAGGGTGTAGAAAACACGTCAAGAAAAAGCACCCATGGTTTTATTACTTTGATGAGAAACCCAGCGACTCAGACATCGAAGCTTCCCGAAGCCAAATGGAAAAGGAGAAGGGGCAACGACGTTCAAGTAATGGCGTCCCATCGTTTGACATGTCTTGCACGTTTGCTGAGCAATTTACCGCGTGGCTCAAGGGCAGTGGTGGGGGCTGCAAAAGTGATCGACAAGCGCAGCAACTGGTTAGCAAATGCTTGAAGTTTCTGAAATTTTGCAGCGAGGACGAAGATCATCTCACATTAGATATTGTGGACTTTTGCTTGTGTTCGCCTAATCTACTTTTCAAATTTGCCGATTCAATGCAGAGCGAGTGGCAGTTGGGTCATGCCGGTCGAATCGGATACCTGGACGCCATTGCAGAACTAGTGACCTACAGGAAAGTAAACGGAGTATCGGAAGCGGTGCTTAGAGGGCTGTCTACGACGGACACATACTTGAAAAAGGTGCGTAAGACCGTCTCAAAAATGATGCGACTACAGTGGACTAGCGATTTAGACATCGATGTGCTAGAGGCCAAAGGGCACTGGGCAACCATGGACGAGCTCCTTGGTGTGGTGTCTCGCTACTTGCCCCGCTACGAGGCCGTGCTGAGAACGTGCAAGGACACGCCCGACAGGGCGTCTCCGTTTGATCTGTCGTTTGCCACTAAATTTCTCGCCGTTTATCTGTTTATCCAAGTCAAGGGCTCGCGGCCAATGACGTATCAGTATCTGACTGTGGACATGGTGCGCACTGCCAAGACTAACGGAGGTTTTGTCGACCAGAAAATGTTCAAAACAGCGGGCAAGTACGGCTTCGACTCGCTCCTTCTGACCGACACAAACATGAGTGTGCTCGAGGGATACATAACCTACATTCGCCCGCTACTCAAACCCAAGTGTGAGTACGTCCTAGTTACGAGAAACGGGGGTCAGCACAACAAGCTCGGTGAGCTGATGAGCAAACTTGTGTTTGAAGCGACTGGCAAGTATGTTCACCCCACACGATACCGACAAATCGTCGAGACGTCTAGCTGCAAAGTGCTAAAAAGTGCCGATCGAAGCGCCATCTCTGAAGATCAGAAGCACAGCTCGAACGTCGCCAAAGTGCACTATCGCAAGCAGCGTTCACGCGAAGTCGCCACAAAGGCGCGCGAATGCCTCGAAAAACTACACGGCGACAGTGGCACCAAGCTGGACAAAGAGGTTCTAACGAGGCTCTCCGACCTTTCAAACTCTTCAGAGGATCAAGACGACTGCACGAAGTCGTGCTCTTCAACGGACGAAGTTCAAGAAATCTCCACACCGCCAGCAGCGAGAATGAAGCCTTCAGCCCGAAAACTACCGGCAAAGCAGAAGCGCGAAGACGCTTTTTTGATGACAGAACTGTGCCCGGCTCGCAGAAAATCGCTCCTATTTACGCCCGAAGAGGACAAGTATCTTAAAGTTGGTCTCAAAAGATACGGGTTCGGACAGTGGACTTCGATCTTAAGAGACCCCGACTTCCATTTCCAAAAAGGGAGGAGCCCCAACTCGTTGCTCAATCGAGCAAACAGAAAATACGGCACCATGGATAACCACTTAGTGGACAGGAAAGGCTAGGTGGGACATGATGTACTTACAGTCATTCTAATTTTGGCGTTTCGACATGTTTCTTTGTATTTAGTAAAACTGAATGTATCACGCCACAAGATCGGACTAACAAGCGTCTTACAAAGTGTGCATTACGAATACCCTTAATTGTATTTGTGTAGGTAAAATACCTTTAATCTCTTAAGTAATCTTGACAATTGGTATCATTACGTAGCGTTGTGCGTATATGAAGGCACACGACTTTATTAAGACTTTATGGCGACTTTGTTATACAGAGTATCAGGAAGAATATCGCGTTTACAGAATATTAAAAAGATTAAATTTGGCTGAGAAAACCGTTCAGTCTTGTTTGCCCTTTGTCTGTCGGTTGCGGTTTACGAAACTTGAGTCGGTTGCGTCGTCCCTTGGGTGTCTGGGTGAGGGAACGGCGCTTGGCCGGTGTAGTGAATGCCATCAATTCTATCCCTGGTGATTCCCATCTGTCTGGTTTTGGGCTCCATGATGGGGTCTTTGGTATCTAAAAAAGCGTGAAAGGCTCGAATAATTTGATCAGCAAAAAGGTAACAAAAACACATGTTTACCTCTGGCATATCGTCACTTGAGCCTTGGCGAGGAGGGGTGTGTGTCTGGGATGGACATCCGCTGTCTCGAACCAAAGAATCTTGGTCTCTGTCTGCCTCATCGTCGCAGCTTGGTAGCGGATCCCATAAGTTTAGCTACAAATGCGCACATCGTTGGTCGAGGAGCCCCCAGCTGATTCACGCCTTCCGTCTTTCCTCAATCGCCGTCTCGCAAGCCAGAGTTCGAGTGTTGGTATGCTGGCTTTTGAGCTTGTCGCTAACAAGTTGCACAAACGCTTTAGCGCTTTTCAACGCCTCGTTCTCCGAGATTGATTGCAATCTCGACGAACATCGGTGCAGCTCAGTCTCAGTCGCTCGCACCCAATGGCTCTCGAATGCCGCTCTTGCCATGACTTTCCTTTTCTCAGCCTCAGACTTCTGGTGATCCTCTCTAATCCGGCCTAGTTCCACGATTATTTCCTCGGGCATTGCATCTTCGGGGTCTTCCGGTAATAATTCCAGCAAGTTGTGTGGAACTCCCAGATCCACCAGCCTTTACTTCGGCTTTTCAGCATTTTAGATTTACGGGCCTTGTTTAGTTGCTGGTGCAAACTCCTCTCTCCTTTCATCTTCTCTAGTAAAATGTTGAGCTGTCGCTTTCGCATGCTGAAAGGCCGGCAGTTGCGATACTCAGCTTGTTGAACGTCTCTGCGTCACTGCCAGAATAGTTATCCTCGTCTCCATCTAAAAAGGTAATCTGGCATGCAACCCAGTAGGAAATCGCAGGATATATTTGCTTCCCCGGCGTAGAAACTTGAGATGCAACGACCGTCTCCTCGTCATCTCGTCCTGACTCTTCGTTTGCTGCCTGCAAAAAAAAACCCAAAAGTATATTTAAAGAAAGTAAATAGCGAAAAAATATCTTTATATAGTTTTCACAATCTTACCTCTTCAGACATTTTAGCTTGCTTCAGCTTAGACGTGCTTATGGCAGAGAAGAAAAATGAGACTTCTTTAAGTTTCGCCAGCGCTGTATCGCATTCTTCTCTTTTTGAACAAATCCACGACCACGCGTTTTCTATTTCATCTACCCTCCAGATGCATTTAAATGATATGACAGAACAGAGGTTCTGTATTGGTCCGACGAGGTGGCATTCGGCCGCATCCCTTATGAGCTTGCTGTTGAGCTGAGAGCACGGCTTACTCATAGTGAATGAACTGATTCTTGCCTTTTTCTGTCTCTTTATATAGAGTAGCCACATTGCTTTATCATTGGGTAGTTTCAGTAATGCCATTGTAAGACGGTTGTTTGTTCATTTTCAATAGGGAACACAAAGATGATTACGTAACTCAGTAGAAATAAAACAAAAGTATGCATTTCTCACAACAACATGCGTGAAACAACACCCGCTATGATTCTACTTACAAACTAACACAAGAGTAATAAATTCGATCAGTTCCCGCTATACCCGTCAAACCCGGAATACCCGGTGTATTCAGAACAAAGTTGAACGATTTCTAAATCGTAAGAAACTTACAGTTACTACTAATGTCATAGTATTGTTGAATGGAATAGATTAAGCATGAGGTCGAGACTGAATTCATAATCAAAGAATGTTCAAGTTTGTTTAGAATACACCGGATACTCCGGGTATGGCGGGTATAGCGGTTATGGCATGAATTCATCAACTAAACACATCAACTTAGCTTAGAATACACCGTGTACTCCGGATAAGGCGGATATAGCGGGTATTGCATGAATTCATTACTAAAGTACGTTGAATTTGGCTGGGAATACACCGTGTACTCCGGGAATGGCGGGTATGGCGGGTACTTCTACTCTTACTACTACTACTGTTAATATTATTACTATTATTATTATTATTATTATTATTATTATTATTATTATTATATATATATATATATATATAATAATAATAATAATAATAATAATATATAATATATAATATATAATATATAATATAATATAATATATAATATATAATATATAATATATAATATATAATATATAATATATAATATAATATATATATATATATATATATATATATACATATATATATATATATATATATATATATATATATATATATATATATATATATATATATGTATATATATATATATATAATAATAATAATAATAATAATAATAATAATAATAATAATAATAATAATAATAATAATAATAATAGTAATAGTAATAATATTAATAGTAATAATATTAACAGTAGTAGTAGTAAGAGTAGAAGTACCCGCCATACCCGCCATTCCCGGAGTACACGGTGTATTCCCAGTCAAATTCAACGTACTTTAGTAATGCATTCATGCAATACCCGCTATATCCGCCTTATCCGGAGTACACAGTGTATTCTAAGCAGAGTTGATGTGTTTAGTTGATGAATTCATGCAATAACCGCTATACCCGCCATAGCCGGAGTATCCGGTGTATTCTAAACAAACTTGAACGTTCTTTGATTATGAATTCAGTCTCGACCTCATGCTAAATCTATTCCATTCAACAATTCTATGACATTGTTAGTAACTGTAAGTTTCTTACGATTTAAAAATCGTTCAATTTTGTTTTGAATTCACCGTGTACTCCGGGAATGGCGGGGACAGCGGGTATTGATGGGATTTATCTCTCTGACTTGTTGTTTTTGTTGTTAGTTGATTATTTACTTTTAATTTAATACGAATTCTCAGTCTTGGAACCTGTGTTCCTGTTCATATTTGGCAATAGTTCAGCCTTTTGCTGTTGCCACAGGTCTTCGGTTGATGCTTGTCATTCGTTACTATTTGTTTACCACTGCCATACTGTACTGCATTCATTCAAATTGGTTTGATTTCTGACAAGGAAAAGTGTTTTTCTCCTATTTGAATAAATAGGCGGTGTTCCGATACGTACAGTTCCTCATTTTTTGAGACGCGCGTTCACAATTATCGGTTCATTTTAATGAAAATATCCTTTTGAGTTTAGTTTTTGGATGCAAATCGAAAGAGCAATGCCTCACGAACATTTAGAGTGCTAAAAATCCCAAGTGCGACTGACCGTTAAAATCTGCCAGCGAGACGAAAGGCAGAGGAACAAAAATTTGGGAAACGATCATCATCATCACCACCACAATCATCATCATCATCACCATCACCATCACCATCACCATCACCATCACCATCACCATCACCATCACCATCACCATCACCATCACCATCACCATCACCATCACCATCACCATCACCATCACCATCACCATCACCATCACATCACCATCACCATCACCATCACCATCACCATCACCATCACCATCATCATCATCATCATCACCAGCAGCAGCAGCGTTGACAATCGCAAACACAATTCAGCTACGGCAGTTACCTTTTTGCCGTTGAACCTGAGAATGGTGTAGCACCTAGTGGCTGGTGATTTGCGGAGAGGGACAACCTGCACGATCCCAGGCACGTAGCAGCACGCGCCGTCCGCTATGACGTCGTCCTCGACTTCTCGTGGCACGGGGGTCCGCACCAGCACGTAATCCCCCACCTGGAGGAGATGGGGCATGACACGGTGTTAGTATGGTATGAGAGGAACTTGACAATGAACCTACTAGGAGTTTAATTACGCTTCATTCGATGTCGCCAAATAACACTTTACACTTTCGCTAGTTAATAGATAACGTTGTTTCTGATTTTTTTTCTCGAATGATGTACAATTTGTTAACGCGCAAAATCAAATAAGACACGCAAGCGTTAAAATTTTGAGTGTTTATATAATTCGCTCTCAACAAGGTATGGTATGTATATTTTGTTTTCTTACAATTTCCTGTGTTAGAGTCATACAAAACAAATATAGGTATATTAGTTAATTATTAAATAACAATTAATTTGATGCCAGGTTTCTATGCCGGGATTCTAAAGACGTGCGTAGTATTATTTTTTTCTGGTACAAGGTCGCGAGGTGGTTTTCAGGATCTCTTCACTTTGATGGTCGGGTATAGCCTGACGCCCTCCACAGGCACCCCATACGTGCATGGGAGGGCTGAGAGTCAAAGAGGTGGTTTTCAGGATCCCTTTACCTTTAAGGTCGGACAGGGCCTGGCCCCCTCCACAGGCACCCCATACGTGCATGGGAGGGACGAGAGTCAAAGAGGTGGTTTTCAGGATCCCTTTACCTTTAAGGTCGGACAGGGCCTGGCCCCCTCCACAGGGATCACATATCTGACCGACACAGCCTGTCGTTCACAGTCGTTGAAGTCTACCTCTACGTATCGCGAGTTAATGCACTTGCTGACGAGGCCTGGGTAATAGAATCCGTCCACCTCATTACGGGCAAGAACCTTATGATGGCGAAGACGAAACTTGTTCCCTTGGGGGGTAGGCTGCGCAGGGGCTGCGGCCGGCTAAGTTTAAACAAAACAAAAGGGTTAGAGGATTAGGGCAAGTGAAAGTTCCCTGGTTTCTAAAGGAATGAGAGGTCTAGAAATCATACTGTAATTTGTTCAATGAAAAAGGTGTCTTTCCTGTTCATTACCTTTTCCATAATTGTCTTAAATCGTTTATTTTCCATTTCTTCCCGCGCTCTTTTCTGTTGCTCGGCGATTTCTCGTGCCGCCTAAACAAAAAAATACAATACCGTTTAACTGTAATGCTACTCAAAACTGCTCTAGGCGCAGTCCTTGGTCTGTTACAAAAAATCGTTTAATTAGCTCATCCGAAGCTATAAAAAAGCACAACTAGAAAAACTCTATCTACACCTTTCTTGCTGACCAAAAGCAACCGTGTTCTACCTGTTCAGAAGTGGTCCTGAGGTCCATGGACTGTTGCATAAAGGTGTTGGCTTGGCTTATTTCTCGTTCCAGCGCCAGGATGTCCTCTTGTGGAACCTGCCATTCTTGCTCCTCCAAGTCCTTCATCATGGACTCCCTGTGTTGAAGGAACGACGGGACTTTTTCTTCGGGATACCTGTGGGCAGATGGCCGGTTAGATAAGAATAGGGGACTTGCGCTAAGAGATCACGTGACTTTTTGGGTGGCAAATGGTTGCGGTCGTTCGCCAGAGAACGACGAAAAAATAAAATCTTCAAATAAAAGTAACCATTTTCTGAAAAAAAATTTCTGGCTTTATTTGTAAGCGCCAAATAATTTGCTTTTTGTTGTTGTATTTTTGGGCTCTAAAAGCCTGAGCGCGCGCGAGTTTGCCAACCAAAAAGTCACGTGATCTCTAAGCGAAAGTCCCCTATTAGGGAAGTGATGGAAGAAATTCAACTATTGCCTACACATCTTTGTTTTTTTTTTGTTTCTTTGACATTACATTTTTTATTTCGATTTCAACAGTCTTTATGTTAATCCTTAATCCGTGTACTGTGTATGTGACAAAGGGAATAAACTAAACTAAAATAAGAAACCTACCACACAGCAGGAATAGACAGAACCTTTTTACTTACTTCACTCTTTCCTGATCACTCAGTCCAAAATAAACGAGCTCATCTAGTTTTCTACACAAACAAGAGGCGATATTAGTACCAATCTAATAAAAACAAGAAAATTAGGACAATAAAAAGGACAAAAAACGTCGTTTAGTATGATGTATCTTTATTAATAAACTATAATAAAGACATGAACATAAAGTTACGAGAGGCGTTTTCATAGTGAAAAAAAAAACTCAAACAAACACCGACAGGAAATTGACATGAGGGAAGGAAGGAAGGGAAGGAAGGAGGGAAGACTGGGCCAACTTATATCCAGAATTGCAGCCATAGGCTGAATTGCTCTGGATTTACATTACACAGGGTCTCATACGGACTGCTATATAAGGCGCGCTGTGCTGCCGCGCAGTTGACATGGATGAGAGAGTGTTGGTATGTTTATGCCCCTCTTGGTTATGCGGCCAAGTACAGACGATGGAGATGGACTCTGCCTTCTTCAGTGGTTCTTTAACGTCCCACAATAACAGGTTGGTTAGCTGGGTTTTTGCGAGACGGGACCGCCATTAACGTAGTCATCCGAGCCACGAGGGATACACAGTCGCCAATGTAGAGAGCCAGGCGAAGCCCGTAGCCACTGAGCTATCGCACCACTCTCTATGACCATCAAGCTCATATACAGGGGGTAAGGCTAGTCTTCTGCGCAGCCGTCCCTAGTGTCAGTGTGAAAGGTACTAAGGATGGTTGTGCAGGAGACTAGATCATATAATGGAACAATGTTATTGGTACTGCACGCAGTGGATCTTGCTTACCGGGTGAGGAGATCAATAGCGGACTGGAGCTTAATCTCATAAGCTTTGAGATTTACGGCCTGGGGATTGACAAGCTGGACCTCGTCGCGATTACTACCAGACGTGTGGGCCAAGGGGAGTACCTTGAAGAACACCAGAAGATTGCGATAACGATGGGGAACGTAATGAAGTTTGTATTACAGTGGAATATGGATTTTACGATAGCCTCGATTTTACAATTCCTTTCTCCCAGCAAAAAAACAGTGAGATGTATAAGAAATAACCGTGATTTTAAAATATTGGATACAACAATATTCTCGATTATACAATACCAATCTGTTCTTCCAAGCCTAATTTTGACCCTCATACAATGATATCACTGATTCTCTCTATCAACAAAGAGAGAAAAACCCAAAACACAAGTACAGTAGTTACAATATTAATATTTTTTTATATTTAACCCGACCTCGCTACAACGATATTTGCATTGGATTTTCGTTTATATCGGGAAATCGAGGACCTCTTTGTAACGATACCTCGATTTTACGATACATATTCTTTCTCCCGGGGCATATTGTAAAATCCAGGTTCCAATATATTTATAAGTATATGGTATCATTAGAAGAGCAAAATATCTGGCATTGTATTACCTGGTCAAAGACCTTGGACAGGATATGATTGTCAAGGATGGGTATATAAGTATTTGGATGTGTGGGATATAGTGTTGGTATTATCTGGCCTTGTATTACCTGGTCAAAGACCTAAGACAGGATGTTTGTGTGAATAGGTGTGTAAGTATTTGGTGGTGTGGGATAATGTTGGTATTATCTGGCCTTGAATTACCTGGTCAAAGACCTTAGACAGGATGTTTGTGTGAATGGGTGTGTAAGTATTTGGTGGTGTGGGTATTATCTGGCCTTGTATTACCTGGTCAAAGACCTTGGACAGGATATGTTTGTTCAGGATGGGAACGTATTTGGTGGTGTGGGGAATCAGTGTTGGGGACAGCGCATCAAGGATCGTCAGCTTCTGAGCGGCTAGACCATATTTCTTTAGCCATCTAAATCAAGGTAAGCGTCACGCATGTTAGGGTAAGCCTACCACAGGCTTTCCAGCCTCTCAGTCAGTCTCCACTCAATCCCAGTAACTTGCTCGAATATTTTCACGATTGATCACCTCCTGTAATTGTCCTGTAAAGGTCACAAAAAACTCTCGTTGCTTTGCGCGGAATCCCTCAACTGCTTAAACGTTAGAAATACCGCTTATTCTGAATAAATAGACATCACAAGCAACGAGAGTTTAATGTGACCTTTATTCTAGGATATAAGACAATTACAGGAGGTGATCAATTGTGAAAGTATTCGAGCTGGTTACTGGGATTGACTGGAGACTGACTGAGAGGTTGGTAAACCTATGGCGTAACCAGGAAAAACGTAACCAAGAGAAGCGTAACCAGGGAAAAAAGAGAGCATATGTGGATGGTTGAATTCAAATTTTGGAACTGGAAACGAGGAGTTTCTTAAGTATATAGGTGTTTGGATATCTCCAGTTATATATTTATATAGCAGCCACTGTTGAATCGCTATCACAAATCAGGTAAGGCAGCTATCACATATAATATGCGAAACTTTTAAAATTTGGCTAGTCAATTCGGATTGAAACCTTACTTACTTTTTAACAGGCATGTCCCGGTCGCTATAAAAAAAGAAAAAAAGAGTAATAAGTACACCAACTGATGGCGACATAGGAGGTAAGTAAGAGAGGGGGGCAGTGATTGGTGGGGTTGAAGGGGAGCGTTCTAACCTAAAAGCGCTAAATAACCAGGTACAAATAAGAACTTTAAAAGCACACTAGCATACACACATTGGCACCAGTCGGGCCAAGACGGGACGCTAGCACAGTCTATTACCCGTGCAGTTCGGCAACCATGGACAGCTGTTTCGTCCTTATTAGGACTCGTCAGCATGGCATAGCCGGTTTGCCTCAGTTAAACTTCATCGGCAAAAAAACTGCAGGGCGACTTCGACTCGAACGAAGTGCTTTAAACCACAGCTTAGATCCATGTGGGATCTAGAGCTGCGACCGGGCTAGCGTGATGCCAATTGTGCGGATCACGCATGCGACTAACTGCACGGGTAATAGACTGTGCTAGCGTCCCGTCTTGGCCCGACTGGTGCCAATGTGTGTATGCTAGTGTGCTTTTAAAGTACAAATAAGACTTACTCGATATCTTTCTTGGCCGTTCTTCTCTTTTTTGTTCGTCCTGAAAAAATAAAGCCAATCTTTTAGACTTTTTTGTCTTTATAAAAAGATTCAAAACACACCAAACGACGCGCCATGTAAGGTAAAAACGCGTCACTGGTGGTCGAATCACTCGCTTACGAAGGACGTCGTAAAACGGTCGAGTTACGCGTAGGAGCAGAGCTAGCTGAATGAGAAAATAACTGCATACATACAACCAGTTGAGGTAGGGATGCGTTTATTTAACACTAACATGACATTGTCAAATGTTTTGAGTGGTTCTTTTCTACAGCCCGTGATCTTGAGGGAACATTTTTTTGGCAAGACCACGAGCCAGGTCACGATAGACTATAGCCTCACCTCTACCTCGGGGCTTGCGGTAGTCTTCGGGGTTTCTCGCAAGGTACTCGCGGGTTTCTCGCATCATCCAATCACCGCTCTGCTTTCTCATGTTCAACCGCAACTGGCTCGTCCTAGTCTCCCCGACGCTCGGCCGCGTCTCGCTCGGAACGACCCGAGGGATGTCCCGAGAGGCGCTACTCACGAGGTAATCCTTGTAGCTGCTGTGAGAGATTTTAGCACTCGCGGGACGGGACCGACGACTCGAGGCGGTGGAACGACCGCTCGCGGGGCGTACACGAGCACTAGCGGGACGAACGCGGGCGCTGGATGGGCGCATGGTATTTGGGGGGGAGGGGGTCAGGCCGTTGGGCGCAGAATGGCTGCCTGATGCGGTTATAGATCGAGGATGACTTCTGGAATCGTCAGAGAAACAACGATCAAAGAAAAAAAATGCATGCTTGATTTAATGATGGAAAAAAAACATGCACCTCTAGCGAGGGCATAATGTACAAGATGTGTTCCCGCACTTACTTTGAGCAGCGGCCAGCGTTGGAGCCGTACCAGTCGAGCTGTGAGCACTCGTTGCGTAGCAACGCCACTTTCTTCAAATCTTTTAGACCTTTTTCGATTTCCTCACGCAGAAGACGCAGATCTTCACTCTAAAATAAAATAACTCTATAATCAAAAAAATACAACACGGGACCACACGGTGGATTACTTGAATCTCTTACCTCAAATGGTTTCGGTCCGTTTACATCATATCCATCCTCTGAGAAGTAGTGGAACCTGTCGATCATTGATATCAAACAAGTGCTGAATAACGTGAGACGTGACTTGCTATAAGCGTGATTTAAGAATCGCGTGTTCCGATGTGCGTGACACGCTGTCCCAGAATTTGTGACACGCTTGTTGCGATGAGCGTGATGCGTGACACGTTTTATGTGTATTATGTGATATAGTGATACAGTAAGACAGGGGTTACGAGCAGAGGGCTTTCCGTATCAAAAGGGTAGAGTTTTTTTCCGTGTTACAATCACAGATATTTTTTTTCGTATTATAACGGCAAGGTTTTTTTCCGTATCATAAGGGCAGAGTATGTTCCGTATCATGAGGGCAGGGGCTTTACCTTGCATTCGTATCGGCAGCGAGTTTGCACAGGAATTCGTTAGCCTCCGTGTCAGCACAGTTGAACGAAATCGTGTGAATGGGGACTGGGTTGAGGAGGTGTACCTGTGCCAAGATGGACGAGGGAGGCTGGAGAGGACACAAACAGAAATCAAATAGACCGAAAGAAAAGATGACAAAGCACACATGAAAAAAGAATCATTTCTTTTTAAGGTGGCGGTTACAATTGTTCTAGCTAAACAGCTCATTTATAATTCCTCGTAGACGACTTATTTTAAAATTCAATCTTTATTGAATCCTTACTAACTATAATATTGTGATGACAGTAAAAAGACGAATCAATTGCGAAGTTTTGAAGGTCAGTTTTTAGCCGAATTTTCGTGTGCTACAAGTTGGAATATTGATAATGGTTTTAGTGAATTTACACAAAAATCCATCGCGCAGATTTTGAGATTTTTAATTTAAAAGTAAAAATACTGCCTAAACTTGTTTAATCCTTGGAAATTTGACTTCAAAGAGTAGTAAATATAACGTCATACAACAAAGCAAAGACGTAATAATAAAGGTTGAGAAAAATGCGAAAATCGCTTTTAAAATAAGTCATCTACAGGAAATTGAAGATGAGCTGTTTGGCAAAGCAATCGAGCCCGCCACCTTAAGGGTAAGGGTATGTAGGGAGTGCGTCTACCTGGTCTGGCCTGCCGTCCGTCAGTAGGTATATAGCGCGGCACTGCGGGTCGGTGAGAGCTAGTTTGAGGGCTGCCAGGGTGTTTGTGGATCCGCCCGTGCTGAGCCCCTTAACCCACTGCCACGCATTATCAAGGTTCTGTTGAAGTTCGAAGAAATATCAGAAATAGTCATAGTGATAGTAATGCAATCATGCAAAGAAAACAGGAAGAGATAGATTGCGTGACCATACTCACGTGACTGTTACAGTCGACGAGTCTGTCACGCCAAGCCTGGACGCGAGTGTCATACTTCATCAGGTTGAACTTCACCTTGTGACGAAGTTGCTCCTGCAGACAAAGGCAGGAGAACCGGTGCGGTTACAAATGGCAGTTTAAAATACAGTAGTACATAAACGGGAGAAAATGAAAGTAAACTAAAAGTGGTAAGGATCCGGCGATGGGTGGCAGTTTATCAAACACAGTATGTAGTACACAAACGGCATTTAAAAGCAATGAGTTATAAAGTGGCGGAGAGACGGTGACGAATGGCAGTTAATTAAATACTGTTTTAGTACACTAACGGCAGAAAATAAAGGTGAACTAAAAGTGGTGGAGAACCGGCGATGAATGGCACTTTATCAAATACAGTAGTGCACGAATGGCAGAACATGGCAGTGAACTAACAAAAGTGTAAGAGAATCGAAATAGATGAGCAACGGAATAACATTCATGTTAGTGCAACGACTAGCAAGAAACCGGCTAGTAGTTATAATTCTCTTGCTCACAAATAACGCGACTTATTAACAGAGAATGAGTAGCTTGACGGTGATTGCGGTGGATCACGAGATTTGTACTAATCTAATGGCTAGTTTTTCCATAGCAGCAGTAAAATGTACTAATGCACTAAGAAGGTTCTAGTGATTGATTCTCTAATATCTCCAGTGATTCTTCTCAGTGTTTTCGGCAAGTTTTACCTGCATTAGTCGGTAGAGCTTGTCCTTGACAAGAAAAAGGCGAGAGGACATGGACGCTGAGGTGTCGATAAGGATGGTCACCTAAGGGAAAATTAAGTAAACTCACTCGTCACTCTGCATCTTATATTGCCATTTGCAAATTCTCTGGTTCATACAAACGATGTGAGATCAGGGGAGACAAAACGAATAGAAAAAACGATTTTGCGAGCTCTTTATGTTTTCCAAAGCATATGGCAAATAAAATAAAAAAGTTAGGAATTTTTACCTGGTCCTCGATAATGGTACCGAAGAGCTCGCGGCTTCCCTGCTGCAACCACTCCATCCTGCGTGATACAATGGTTACAGATGTATGAAGATGTACGATAAACATGGTACAGTGGTTACAGATGTATGAAGATGGACAAATTAACATGGTAGAGTGGTTACAGATGTATGAAGATGGACGGATAAATGTGGTACAGTGGTTACAGATGTATGAAGGTGGACGGATAAACATGGTACAGTGGTTACAGATGTATGAAGATGGACGGATAAACATGGTACAATGGTTACAGATGTATGAAGATGGACGGATAAACATGGTACAGTGGTTACAGATGTATGAAGATGGACGGATAAACATGGTACAGTGGTTACAGATGTATAAAGATGGACGGATAAACATGGTACAATGGTTACAGAAGTATGAAGATGGACGGATAAACATGGTACAGTGGTTACAGATGTATGAAGATGGACGGATAAACATGGTACAATGGTTACAGATGTATGAAGATGGACGGATAAACATGGTACAGTGGTTACAGATGTATGAAGGTGGACAAATTAACATGGTACAGTGGTTACAGATGTATGAAGATGGACGGATAAACATGGTACAATGGTTACAGATGTATGAAGATGGACGGATAAACATGGTACAGTGGTTACAGATGTATGAAGATGGACGGATTAACATGGTACAGTGGTTACAGATGTATAAAGATGGACGGATAAACATGGTACAATGGTTACAGAAGTATGAAGATGGACGAATAAACATGGTACAGTGGTTACAGATGTATGTAGATGTACGATAAACATGGTACAGTGGTTACAGATGTATGAAGATGTACGGATAAACATGGTACAGTGGTTACAGATGTATGAAGATGGACAAATAAACATGGTACAGTGGTTACAGATGTATGAAGATGGACAAATAAACATGGTACAGTGGTTACAGATGTATGAAGATGGACGGATAAACGTGGTACAGTGGTTACAGATGTATGAAGATGGACGGATTAACATGGTACAGTGGTTACAGATGTATGAAGATGGACGGATAAACGTGGTACAGTGGTTACAGATGTATAAAGATGGACGGATTAACATGGTACAGTGGTTACAGATGTATGAAGATGGACGAATAAACATGGTACAGTGGTTACAGATGTATGAAGATGGACGGATAAACATGGTACATTTGTTACAGATGTATGAAGATGGACGGATAAACATGGAACAATGGTTACAGAAGTATGAAGATGGATGGATAAACATGGTACAGTGGTTACAGATGTATGAAGATGGACGGATAAACATGGTACAGTGGTTACAGATGTATGAAGATGGACGAATAAACATGGTACAGTGGTTACAGATGTATGAAGATGGACGGATTAACATGGTACAGTGGTTACAGATGTATGAAGATGGACGGATAAACATGGTACAGTGGTTACAGATGTATGAAGATGGACGGATAAACATGGTACATTGGTTACAGATGTATGAAGGTGGACGGATAAACATGGTACAGTGGTTACAGATGTATGAAGATGGACGGATAAACATGGTACAGTGGTTACAGATGTATGAAGATGGACGGATAAACATGGTACAGTGGTTACAGATGTATGAAGATGGACGGATAAACATGGTACAGTGGTTACAGATGTATGAAGATGGACGGATTAACATGGTACAGTGGTTACAGATGTATGAAGATGGACGGATAAACATGGTACAGTGGTTACAGATGTATGAAGATGGACGGATTAACATGGTACAGTGGTTACAGATGTATGAAGATGGACGGATAAACATGGTACAGTGGTTACAGATGTATGAAGGTGGACGGATAAACATGGTACAGTGGTTACAGATGTATGAAGGTGGACGGATAAACATGGTACAGTGGTTACAGATGTATGAAGATGGACGGATAAACATGGTACAATGGTTACAGATGTATGAAGATGGACGGATAAACATGGTACAATGGTTACAGAAGTATGAAGATGGACGAATAAACATGGTACAGTGGTTACAGATGTATAAAGATGGACGGGTAAACATGGTACAATGGTTACAGAAGTATGAAGATGGACGAATAAACATGGTACAATGGTTACAGATGTATGAAGGTGGACGGATAAACATGGTACAGTGGTTACAGAAGTATGAAGATGGACGAATAAACATGGTACAATGGTTACAGATGTATAAAGATGGACGGGTAAACATGGTACAATGGTTACAGAAGTATGAAGATGGACGAATAAACATGGTACAATGGTTACAGATGTATGAAGGTGGACGGATAAACATGGTACAGTGGTTACAGAAGTATGAAGATGGACGAATAAACATGGTACAATGGTTACAGATGTATGAAGGTGGACGGATTAACATGGTACAGTGGTTACAGATGTATGAAGATGGACGGATTAACATGGTACAGTGGTTACAGATGTATGAAGATGGACGGATAAACATGGTACAATGGTTACAGATGTATGAAGATGGACGGATAAACATGGTACAGTGGTTACAGATGTATGAAGATGGACGGGTAAACATGGTACAATGGTTACAGAAGTATGAAGATGGACGAATAAACATGGTACAGTGGTTACAGATGTATGAAGATGGACGGATAAACATGGTACAGTGGTTACAGATGTATGAAGATGGACAGATAAACATGGTACAATGGTTACAGATGTATGAAGATGGACGGATAAACATGGTACAATGGTTACAGATGTATAAAGATGGACGATAAACATGGTACAGTGGTTACAGATGTATAAAGATGGACGGGTAAACATGGTACAGTGGTTACAGATGTATGAAGATGTACGATAAACATGGTACAATGGTTACAGATGTATGAAGATGGACGATAAACATGGTACAGTGGTTACAGAAGTATGAAGATGGACGAATAAACATGGTACAGTGGTTACAGATGTATGAAGATGGACGGATTAACATGGTACAGTGGTTACAGAAGTATGAAGATGGACGAATAAACATGGTACAGCGGTTACAGATGTATGAAGATGTACGGATTAACATGGTACAGTGGTTACAGATGTATGAAGATGGACAAATTAACATGGTACAGTGGTTACAGATGAAAGCAAGATTAAATGCTTTCACGTGACTAGAGATGGAAAAAAAGATGCATAGATAGTATGATTCAATGGTTACACGTAACTAGAAACAATGGTTAAAGGGAACTAGAGGGACTGGTTACAGGTAACTAGAGGGACTGGTTACAGGTAACTAGAGAGGCTGGTTACAGGTAACTAGATACAATGTTTACAGGTAACTAGAGAGAATGGTTACAAGTAAATAGAGAGACTGGTTACAGGTAACTAGAGAGACTGGTTACAGGTAACTAGAGACAAGGTTACAGGTAACTAGAGAGACTGGTTACAGGTAACTAGAGACAATGTTTACAGGTAACTAGAGAGAATGGTTACAGGTAAATAGAGAGACTGGTTACAGGTAACTAGATACAATGTTTACAGGTAACTAGAGAGAATGGTTACAAGTAAATAGAGAGACTGGTTACAGGTAACTAGAGACAATGGTTACAGGTAACTAGAGACAATGGTTACAGGTAACTAGAGACAATGGTTACAGGTAACTAGAGAGACTGGTTACAGGTAACTAGAGAGACTGGTTACAGGTAACTAGAGAGACTGGTTACAGGTAACTAGAGAGACTGGTTACAGGTAACTAGAGACAATGGTTACAGGTAACTAGAGTGACTGGTTACAAGTAAATAGAGAGACTGGTTACAGGTAACTAGAGAGACTGGTTACAGGTAACTAGAGAGACTGGTTACAGGTAACTAGAGAGACTGGTTACAGGTAACTAGAGACAAGGTAACAGGTAACTAGAGACAATGGTTACAGGTAACTAGAGAGACTGGTTACATGTAACTAGAGAGACTGGTTACAGGTAACTAGAGAGACTGGTTACAGGTAACTAGAGACAATGGCAATACGTAACTAGAGAGAACAGTTACACGTAACTATAGACAACGGTTACACGTAAGTAAAAACAATGGTTACACATAACTAGAGATCATGGTTATAGGTAACTAGAGAGACTGGTTACACGTAACCAGAGAGACTGATTACACGTAACTAGAGACAATGGTTACAGGTAACTAGAGAGACTGGTTACACGTAACTAGAGACAATGGTTACAGGTAACTAGAGACAATGGTTACATGTAACTAGAGACAATGGTTACAGGTAACTAGAGACAATGGTTACATGTAACTAGAGACAATGGTTACACATAACTAGAGACTGGTTACACGTAACTAGAGACAATGGTTACATGTAACTAGAGACAATGGTTACAGGTAACTAGAGACAATGGTTACAGGTAACTAGAGACAATGGTTACAGGTAACTAGAGACAATGGTTAGACGTAACTAGAGACAATGGTTACACTTAACTAGAGATCATGGTTATAGATAACTAGAGAGAATGGTTACAGGTAACTAGAGACAATGGTTACACATAACTAGAGACAATGGTTATAGGTAACTAGAGAGAATGGTTACAGGTAACTAAAGACAATGGTTACAGGTAACTAGAGACAATGGTTACACATAACTAGAGACAATGGTTACATGTAACTAGAGACAATGGTTACAGGTAACTAGAGACAATGGTTACACACAACTAGAGACAATGGTTATGTTGTGGTTTCAAATGTGGCATGGTTTGAATTTTTTTCAAACTGGTTTTAACAATTTCAAACCAAGAAGCATTTCAAACCACAACAGTTACATGTAACTAGAGACAATGGTTACACATAACTAGAGACAATGGTTACAGGTAACTAGAGACAATGGTTACAGGTAACTAGAGACAAGGTTACAGGTAACTAGAGACAATGGTTACAGGTAACTAGAGAGACTGGTTACATGTAACTAGAGAGACTGGTTACAGGTAACTAGAGAGACTGGTTACAGGTAACTAGAGACAATGGCAATACGTAACTAGAGAGAACAGTTACACGTAACTATAGACAACGGTTACACGTAAGTAAAAACAATGGTTACACATAACTAGAGATCATGGTTATAGGTAACTAGAGAGACTGGTTACACGTAACCAGAGAGACTGATTACACGTAACTAGAGACAATGGTTACAGGTAACTAGAGAGACTGGTTACAGGTAACTAGAGACAATGGTTACATGTAACTAGAGACAATGGTTACACATAACTAGAGACTGGTTACACGTAACTAGAGACAATGGTTACATGTAACTAGAGACAATAGTTACAGGTAACTAGAGACAATGGTTACAGGTAACTAGAGACAATGGTTAGACGTAACTAGAGACAATGGTTACACTTAACTAGAGATCATGGTTATAGGTAACTAGAGAGAATGGTTACAGGTAACTAGAGACAATGGTTACACATAACTAGAGACAATGGTTATAGGTAACTAGAGAGAATGGTTACAGGTAACTAAAGACAATGGTTACAGGTAACTAGAGACAATGGTTACACATAACTAGAGACAATGGTTACATGTAACTAGAGACAATGGTTACAGGTAACTAGAGACAATGGTTACACACAACTAGAGACAATGGTTATGTTGTGGTTTCAAATGTGGCATGGTTTGAATTTTTTTCAAACTGGTTTTAACAATTTCAAACCAAGAAGCATTTCAAACCACAACAAATGTGGCATGGTTTGAATTTTTTTCAAACTGGTTTTAACAATTTCAAACCAAGAAGCATTTCAAACCACAACAGTTACATGTAACTAGAGACAATGGTTACACATAACTAGAGACAATGGTTACAGGTAACTAGAGACAATGGTTACACATAACTAGAGACAATGGTTACACGTAACTAGAGACAATGGTTACACGTAACTAGAGTGACTGGTTACACGTAACTAGAGACAATGTTACAGGTAACTAGAGACAATGGTTACAGGTAACTAGAGACAATGGTTACAGGTAACTAGAGACAATGGTTACACGTAACTAGAGACAATGGTTACACGTAACTAGAGACAATGGTTACAGGTAACTAGAGTGACTGGTTACATGTAACTAGAGAGACTGGTTACAGGTAACTAGAAAGACTGGTTAGAGGTAACTAGAGACAATGGTTACAGGTAACTAGAGACAATGGTTACAGGTAACTAGAGACAATGGTTACAGGTAACTAGAGACAATGGTTACATGTAACTAGAGACAATGGTTACAGGTAACTAGAGACAATGGTTACACTTAACTAGAGATCATGGTTATAGATAACTAGAGAGAATGGTTACAGGTAACTAGAGACAATGGTTACACATAACTAGAGACAATGGTTATAGGTAACTAGAGAGAATGGTTACAGGTAACTAAAGACAATGGTTACAGGTAACTAGAGACAATGGTTACACATAACTAGAGACAATGGTTACATGTAACTAGAGACAATGGTTACAGGTAACTAGAGACAATGGTTACACACAACTAGAGACAATGGTTATGTTGTGGTTTCAAATGTGGCATGGTTTGAATTTTTTTCAAACTGGTTTTAACAATTTCAAACCAAGAAGCATTTCAAACCACAACAGTTACATGTAACTAGAGACAATGGTTACACATAACTAGAGACAATGGTTACAGGTAACTAGAGACAATGGTTACAGGTAACTAGAGACAAGGTTACAGGTAACTAGAGACAATGGTTACAGGTAACTAGAGAGACTGGTTACATGTAACTAGAGAGACTGGTTACAGGTAACTAGAGAGACTGGTTACAGGTAACTAGAGACAATGGCAATACGTAACTAGAGAGAACAGTTACACGTAACTATAGACAACGGTTACACGTAAGTAAAAACAATGGTTACACATAACTAGAGATCATGGTTATAGGTAACTAGAGAGACTGGTTACACGTAACCAGAGAGACTGATTACACGTAACTAGAGACAATGGTTACAGGTAACTAGAGAGACTGGTTACACGTAACTAGAGACAATGGTTACAGGTAACTAGAGACAATGGTTACATGTAACTAGAGACAATGGTTACAGGTAACTAGAGACAATGGTTACATGTAACTAGAGACAATGGTTACACATAACTAGAGACTGGTTACACGTAACTAGAGACAATGGTTACATGTAACTAGAGACAATAGTTACAGGTAACTAGAGACAATGGTTACAGGTAACTAGAGACAATGGTTAGACGTAACTAGAGACAATGGTTACACTTAACTAGAGATCATGGTTATAGGTAACTAGAGAGAATGGTTACAGGTAACTAGAGACAATGGTTACACATAACTAGAGACAATGGTTATAGGTAACTAGAGAGAATGGTTACAGGTAACTAAAGACAATGGTTACAGGTAACTAGAGACAATGGTTACACATAACTAGAGACAATGGTTACATGTAACTAGAGACAATGGTTACAGGTAACTAGAGACAATGGTTACACACAACTAGAGACAATGGTTATGTTGTGGTTTCAAATGTGGCATGGTTTGAATTTTTTTCAAACTGGTTTTAACAATTTCAAACCAAGAAGCATTTCAAACCACAACAAATGTGGCATGGTTTGAATTTTTTTCAAACTGGTTTTAACAATTTCAAACCAAGAAGCATTTCAAACCACAACAGTTACATGTAACTAGAGACAATGGTTACACATAACTAGAGACAATGGTTACAGGTAACTAGAGACAATGGTTACACATAACTAGAGACAATGGTTACACGTAACTAGAGACAATGGTTACACGTAACTAGAGTGACTGGTTACACGTAACTAGAGACAATGTTACAGGTAACTAGAGACAATGGTTACAGGTAACTAGAGACAATGGTTACAGGTAACTAGAGACAATGGTTACACGTAACTAGAGACAATGGTTACACGTAACTAGAGACAATGGTTACAGGTAACTAGAGTGACTGGTTACATGTAACTAGAGAGACTGGTTACAGGTAACTAGAAAGACTGGTTAGAGGTAACTAGAGACAATGGTTACAGGTAACTAGAGACAATGGTTACAGGTAACTAGAGACAATGGTTACAGGTAACTAGAGACAATGGTTACATGTAACTAGAGACAATGGTTACAGGTAACTAGAGACAATGGTTACACGTAACTAGAGACAATGGTTACACGTAACTAGAGACAATGGTTACAGGTAACTAGAGTGACTGGTTATAGGTAACTAGAGACAATGGTTACAGGTAACTAGAGACAATGGTTACAGGTAACTAGAGACAATGGTTACACGTAACTAGAGACAATGGTTACAGGTAACTAGAGTGACTGGTTACATGTAACTAGAGAGACTGGTTACAGGTAACTAGAGAGACTGGTTACACATAACTAGAGACTGGTTACAGGTAACTAGAGACAATGGTTACAGGTACTAGAGAGAACGGTTAGACGTAACTAGAGACAACGGTTATACATAACTAAAGACAATGGTTACACGTAACAAGAGAGACTGGTTACAGGTAACTAGAGAGAATGGTTACACGTAACTTGAGTGACTGGTTACACGTGACAGAAGGTAATAAAAAATGGGCATGCAGTATTCTTACCGTTTCCTGTAAGAGTCAAGTGCAGAGAGCATGCGCTGTTCGTAGTTGCGGTGCACTGGGCCACTGACGTGCACATGCATAATGGTGCCGTCCTTCCACCGCACATGCGCAAACTTGTCACAGTAGCGTGCATTGATAAGCTTTGGACGGACGATCTACAAAAAGAGGTGAAAAATCAGGGGAGATGGCGTAAATATGAAGATGCTCAAGTCAACTCAAAGACATCCTAAAAGTCGATACTAAAGGCTTTTAATGGGGGTCTGAGGGTATATCTTCTCTATGGGCATTTCATTGTCTTCGGACTACTAAAATGATATTTGCTAATCGTTCGCGCGCCCTGTCCCTTAAATCATATTTTCAATCTATTTTTATACCGCCGCTCTGAAAAGCAGAGGAATAGTGTCCATAGCCTACATAGCACGCCAAAAGGGTTTTGGAAAAATAGAGACAGAGATGAGGCAGCAGGGTGTTTGCGCCGAGTGCCAGTATACATGAAGAGGTACATCTTCTCTTTCCCATAAGCATAACACAACAGGTTCTACTGTAAAATTCCATGACTTTTCCTTACCGCATCTGTGCCATCGTAATCCGGAGCATGTTGGATGTCAACAACTCCATCGCAGTGCTTGAATGCTAGAGTCTGAAGCAGGTCATAGAATCCTAGACGTCGACCTTTCAGGCCGTGTCGCTGTGAAAGAAAAAGATTCAACAGATCAAATCAATATAAAATATATAAAGAAAAATATATCCTTAATAGTTTCATCTTTTGAGACCACAGAATTTACCTGGCTTTGCTACAGTACAGTATTTTTAGGCAAGGCTAAAGTAGGTATAGGGGCACTGAGGAAAGGTGCCCCAAATAATTTTGAAAGTCACATAATTCTAGCTTGCCAAGAAATGTTTTGCAACTGCTATTTCTGTAATGACAATGGTGAGAGCTGCAGCACAACTAGTTATTGGGGAAATACCTTAAGCCAATCCCTAGAACCCATGTACAGCTCGTTAGTCTTGCTAGTTCTTTTCATGCTTGGAGCAGCTTCTGGTTTGTCCTTAGGTGGGGGGACACCGGTAGAAACTGGCGTTGTCTTAGGATCCGACAGCTCACACAGCAATGCCTGCATCTCAGCCAAGCAATTCCTTGCTTCGTCCAGCTCCTCCCATAAGGTAATGACATCCTCACGCACCCCTACCCCTATCTTGAGAGAAGGCATACCATCACCCCTACCATGCCCATTTGGTTGCTGGTCATCCATATGGAAGTCTGAGAAGGTCTCGTCAAATTCTTCTGAGACAGAGAATGCATGGAATCTAGAACACAGGAGTGACATTAGTAAGGCACAAACTAAATGACACCATGAAAAAAAAAACAATCAAACTCACTTTGATTGATATATACAGAATAAAGAACGCTAGCAAATGGACAAGTCTTATAATTGAAGTAATCTTATCAAAAATTTCTAGACACAAAAAATATGATAACGTTTAATAACAGAGTAAAGACATATACCTTCCACCTGTCTCATGACAAATTTCCCTCAAGAACTTGACAGTAGAAGGACTATTGCAGTTGAATGCAACAACATGCACAGGAATATCACTGCCTTCAACCTGAAGGAGAACATAAAGAGGGATAAAATGAGTGCTGATACCAGGATAGTTGTTATTATTGTTACATGCATTCTGGCACTCGATTTTGATTATTAGGGTTATACATCTGTTCTGATCGCTTGTTCTGATTGATACTATTACAATATATTAAGCAGAGCATACCTTTCTCCTGAGCATCTCTCTGGAGCCATCAGATGCAGAGCCCTCAGTGAACAAGTACACAGCTTCAACCTTGATATGAATACACACAGCCATAACAGTCAATTGGCATCCAATTACTAAGGATAATAGGGATTTGTATGTAAAGTTTTCAATTTTCACTTAACAGCGTGCGCTGCAAACACCAATTGCAAGTCCTTGAGCAAACATTAGAAAAATGTGCCATTTCAGATGATCATGCGATAGAGTTTTGATTTTTTTAAATAGTATTTGCCTCGTGAGTCCAACATTCAGAGCATGAGTGTATAAGAATTTTTTACAAGTTTATAAGACATTAGTAAAATAAAGTATGGTAATTATCCTTACATGCTCGTCAGAGAGAGCCTTGGCAACTGCTTCAACAGTGCAGGTGTTGGTACGTGGCACCACCTTCTCCAGCTGTAAGACCCAGTCTAGCGCTCCATCCATACTGTCGAGGGTGACACTGATGGCATGCTCCTGCCACATGTGCATGTCAGCAGCACACCTACAACAACAGATAAAATGCCATTTATATCATATACTAAACAATATGAAAAAAAGACAGTCTAAGTTGCTTTCTTATGAAAACTAAATAATGAAAACATCTGTCTTAAAGGGAATTGAACAGATAACTGCCGTCTCTTGTGTGTTATGTTAGCCCCTTCTGTGATCCGTCTCTTGTGTGTTATGTTAGCCCCTTCTGTGATCCGTCTCTTGTGTGTTATGTTAGCCCCTTCTGTGATCCGTCTCTTGTGTGTTATGTTAGCCCCTTCTGTGATCCGTCTCTTGTGTGTTATGTTAGCCCCTTCTGTGATCCGTCTCTTGTGTGTTATGTTAGCCCCTTCTGTGATCCGTCTCTTGTGTGTTATGTTCGCCCCTTCTGTGATCCGTCTCTTGTGTGTTATGTTAGCCCCTTCTGTGATCCGTCTCTTGTGTGTTATGTTCGCCCATTCTGTGATCCGTCTCTTGTGTGTTGTGTTAGCCCCTTCTGTGATCCGTCTCTTGTGTGTTATGTTCGCCCATTCTGTGATCCGTCTCTTGTGTGTTATGTTCGCCCATTCTGTGATCCGTCTCTTGTGTGTTGTGTTAGCCCCTTCTGTGATCCGTCTCTTGTGTGTTGTGTTAGCCCCTTCTGTGATCCGTCTCTTGTGTGTTGTGTTAGCCCCTTCTGTGATCCGTCTCTTGTGTGTTATGTTAGCCCCTTCTGTGATCCGTCTCTTGTGTGTTGTGTTAGCCCCTTCTGTGATCCGTCTCTTGTGTGTTGTGTTAGCCCCTTCTGTGATCCGTCTCTTGTGTGTTGTGTTAGCCCCTTCTGTGATCCGTCTCTTGTGTGTTGTGTTAGCCCCTTCTGTGATCCGTCTCTTGTGTGTTGTGTTAGCCCCTTCTGTGATCCGTCTCTTGTGTGTTGTGTTAGCCCCTTCTGTGATCCGTCTCTTGTGTGTTGTGTTAGCCCCTTCTGTGATCCGTCTCTTGTGTGTTATGTTAGCCCCTTCTGTGATCCGTCTCTTGTGTGTTATGTTAGCCCCTTCTGTGATCCGTCTCTTGTGTGTTATGTTAGCCCCTTCTGTGATCCGTCTCTTGTGTGTTATGTTAGCCCCTTCTGTGATCCGTCTCTTGTGTGTTATGTTAGCCCCTTCTGTGATACGTCTCTTGTGTGTTATGTTAGCCCCTTCTGTGATCCGTCTCTTGTGTGTTATGTTAGCCCCTTCTGTGATCCGTCTCTTGTGTGTTATGTTAGCCCCTTCTGTGATCCGTCTCTTGTGTGTTATGTTAGCCCCTTCTGTGATCCGTCTCTTGTGTGTTATGTTAGCCCCTTCTGTGATCCGTCTCTTGTGTGTTATGTTCGCCCCTTCTGTGATCCGTCTCTTGTGTGTTATGTTAGCCCCTTCTGTGATCCGTCTCTTGTGTGTTATGTTAGCCCCTTCTGTGATCCGTCTCTTGTGTGTTGTGTTAGCCCCTTCTGTGATCCGTCTCTTGTGTGTTATGTTCGCCCCTTCTGTGATCCGTCTCTTGTGTGTTGTGTTAGCCCCTTCTGTGATCCGTCTCTTGTGTGTTATGTTCGCCCCTTCTGTGATCCGTCTCTTGTGTGTTATGTTAGCCCCTTCTGTGATCCGTCTCTTGTGTGTTATGTTCGCCCCTTCTGTGATCCGTCTCTTGTGTGTTATGTTCGCCCCTTCTGTGATCCGTCTCTTGTGTGTTATGTTAGCCCCTTCTGTGATCCACCTGAACACCTGCCTAAAGGCATAAACTAGCAACTTTTGTTGTGTGACAAGGGCTGCAGTTTTTTTCTGCATTTTTTATAACATGTATGTCTGTAAAAACAGCCAGCGAAATCGCAACGATTTTGACTTTTGGCAAATGAAGTTGATTCTGCTGTTGTAGTAAGGTTTTGTGGGGAAGGATAGTCTGGGTCCAGCCTTACAGTATTTGCTTAAAGCTCTTAAAACCTTTCACTTATATCAATCTAGCCAAAACAAAGCATAGATAAACTTTCAAATTCTGAAAAGGGAATTGAATTTGATTGAAATTTGAATTTTCTACAGATCTTTGAAAATTCTCCTGGCCGCGCGAAAGGAGATTGAATTGAGTGAATAATTCCAAGTTTTGGTGGGAAAATCTGAAACAATGTATTTTCCTTAAATCCATTAAAATTCAGAGATGTCAATACCACAAAATATTGGTGAAGTGTTTTCTATTGCAATGCTACCCACAATGAAGTGAAGAATAGTTTAAAGTCGAGAATTGTATGCGAAAAAAGAAAATATCGTTTTGTTGTAGGTTTCAAAAACAGCGCGCACTCGTGAGAATGTCGTCATTCCTGATTGCGAATGCAGCGCGTGCGCACTAAAAAATATCTGCTAAATTTTGCAGATTTGTTTGCTGAGGTTAAATAACCATTTGGCTACCAGGTAGAGATATAAAGATGACGGTAAAAGTTGTTATCTCAGCAATAACTAAGAAGAAATGAAGACGGGAACCGGTTTAGCACGCGCATATGTTTTCTCATGTAATTTGGTTGACATCTCGTTCTACGTCACAAATAACTGTACCTGGTCCTTTCAGTTCACAGCCTTTTTTCCGAAGGTTGACCAAAATACCTCTCAATATTACAGATTTGAGTTATTCACGGGAACGCATGTTTTATATGGTCCATAATATAATGGAATATAAAGACGTACCACATATCATTTCGAAGATGAAAATATAAAGAATTGACAAAGTCTATAAACTCTGAAAGGTTATATGGACTTTAATAGAGAGTGTGACAGAACATATCATCTGATGGAGCTGTCCATTTAGGACATCTGAATTCCCCTCTTCTTCAATAGTCGAAACTCTCTTCTTTTGTTTACCCAAGACAGGAGTACAGTACTGTAACATCAGCCACTTTTAGAAAAGCCCCATAAATAAATAGTGTTACAAAAGCTTTACTACTAACCTGGTGAGGTTGATTTTTGAGATGAACATGACTTGTTCCTTCAGGGTTTGGATCAGAGCATGTCGATAGGAGTCAAACCGGGCATCTGACGTCACATCAATGTCCAAGATAATACTGATACAGCGCTCTTCAATAACACCAAAGATACGCCGACTATAGGGAAGTCAAACAAAGGCATCTCACTATCACGGGCCAATAAACTTGCATTTAAGGCCCAAGCAAGAGTTAAACTGACAGAAGAAACATCAAAGTGTAACAGAGTTTAAGAGAAAACATCCCAACATCATCATCACCACCAACCCTTTATATCTCATAGTTAATTATAATTGTTAACTCATACAGTACTTGTAAGTAGATAAATCATAGTGAAAAGTGCAAAAAAAAATTCTAAAATCCGTCACCGCTATTATCATAATCACCACCACCATAATGACCACAACTGTTGCTGAAGAAAAAGGCATCATAACTAGCACCATTTTATTATCATCATCAACACAACCACACCATTATCATGATTATAAATGTAAGAGGGGATGTGTTCCTTGAGTGATATTTAAACTATCATCATTGTTATTATAAAACCAAGCAAAATCATCATCAGTATACATGCAAGAAACTTGTGTGAGATATTTGGACTTACCTCTCTGTTGTCAGCCACTCCAGTCTTCTTTTATACAGGTGAATTACATGCTTTAGCTGCTGTTCAATTTCAGATATTTTCTCTTTCCCGGCAATCAGCTAAAAATAGAACAATTAAAAGAAAATCTTGGTTTCTGGACAAAGGAAAGGTTACTTGATTCAATTTAAAGTATACACATTGCAAATGCACATATTTTCCAATGTCCATTAAGAAATGATTATGAACCCTTACATTGTACACTGCTCCATCTCTAAGTGGTACTTGGGTGAAGAGTCCTTTGCAGTAGCGGGCTCTGACTGGCTTGTTGAGGGGTCTAACATAATCTGAAAATCAAGAGGTTGGCCCTAAGTACATACTGTACTTGTGTGTCAACATTCTACTGTCCAGATCTAATTATCCTACCATCCGAGTGTCGGAATCCTAATGCTGGGAGAATCTGAGCCATATCTAGCTTCCGCCGTTTCAGTCCATGAACCTACAGTGAAAAAAAAGTTATTTGTTAAATTACCATTACTAATTTGCCAAAATCACAACCACACATTTTTTATGCCATAATCAATACCATCAGTAGCAGATCATCAGTAGCAACAGCATCATCACCATCATCATCATCATCATCATCATCATCATCATCATCATCATCATCATCATCATCATCATCATCATCATCATCATCATCATCATCATCAACATCAACATCATCATCATCAACATCAACATCATTATAATCTATATCATATCAGTGGCAGTATCACCACCATCATTGGAGATAATCAACCCCATCAGTATAATTCCTATTATATCAGTCATAGCAGCACAAACACTATTATCATCATCATAATCTCCATGATATTACAACCCTGACAATAGTTAGGCTAATTTAATTATGAGACAAATAAAAACACTAAAATAAACCTGAATATAACCATCTTTTGTCAAATTTGGGTGGCATGCAAAAAAATGGTATAGAAACACCCCTACCAATTATTACCAGAACCATAATACTCTCCATACCATCAGTAGTAACATCACCATCATAACCACCAGCTATTATTACCACAGCCCTCATACTCTTCATACAATCAGTAGTAACATCATCTACACAAACACTCATTTTATCCTTCAGCCAAATGTTTGCTGAGAATGAATCCCCTCCTCACTTCCCCTACAGGGCTGTCAAGACTAGCTGGCAACTGCAGGGCGCTGCTGGCAACTACACCATTTATCGCCAGGTTATTTATTTCTGATGCTTAAAATTAATAATAAAGCTAATTTTGCATTAATCCTTTAACAACTGGCTACTTTTTTAGCAACCACCACTACTTCAGTACATTTTGACAGCCCTGCTCCTCCCCTAACCAAAATGCCTAATCTGTTTGATAATGACCATAGTATACATCATAGATAACATGTACATATCCTGCACTTACCTTGAGCCATTGGGCTGTTGACATCATCATCTTTACATCAGGCTCCCAATCACTGACGTTGGGTGACCAGAGTCGCTCATTCTTACTGGGCGTGGTGTTGGTACCGATGCTTTGCTTGCTAACATGGCCATTTGTCAAAGGTTTTCTCATTTTGTCAGGGTCGATCTCTATTGGACCTGAAATAAAAATATCATTCTTATTATAGTGAGGATAAAAGCAGGGGTAGATCCAGACCTTTTTACACAAGTTTAAGTAACTCAGTCAAAATGTTTAGATTTAGTATGTTAAGGATGAGCAACATGGGTTGATTCTGTTAAGCCAGGTGACAGTCTGTTCAGCCCTTTTTCATAAAGAGGGCACAAGCCTGAAGAGTATATGTCAGAGTATAATAGTGGGGGGATTACAGATAACACATTATACAGAGCGTTGTCCACAGTTAGACCAAAAGAAGATCACAGGATAAGATTACTAAATTTTATAATGGATTATTAGCATAACATGTTGGTCTCACGACAAATAAATTACTTATTGAAAAATATTATGCAACTTTAGGTATCCCAGAAATACTTTGAAACATATTGACACATCTAATAAAGTATAATGTGTTTAGTAGCTTAGGGTTAAAAAAATATATTAATCTAAAATATCAAAGATTTTAGGATTACATTAAGATGGTGTTAAGGGCCAAACACAGACTAGCACAAATGACTAATTAACTTACTTAACTGTGAGCGATTTAAATACATTAAATACCGTCCCTCGAGAAAATTTCCCAAAAGAAAACACTCTTCAGAGCAATCATATTTCACAGTAGTAACACTAAATTGATAACTGTCCCTAATACAATCATAAGTACTATACCCAGCTAAAGTTTGTCAACACAACACATCGCAAAGTGGCCAAGATTTAGAGTGATATCTAAGGCTACTCACCGGGCCCGGACCCGCTACCGTGTGTATGGCGAAAATTCTCGTACATTTATTCGGAGAAGATGCTTATTCACTGGGAGAGATTCCATCTATGTCGCCTTTTACATCATAATTGTGGCAAAAAAGTCTATTTTTCTGATAGATCAAGTCCTTTTGCTCAGACTTAGCTTGTGTTTTCAAGGCTCTCGGTTGCTAGCGAAGCATTGGCGATATTAACCAATCACAATTAAGACATCGAGTCACGTGGGCAGCCCAGCGACAACTTTATACCGTACAGCGGTTATCCACAAAAAGCACGCTAGTTTTGAACGAAAAAATATTCAGTGGAAAAAATGCAACGAGAATAGAGATGAGCATTTAAAAAGGTTCGTATCTTTGCATATGTATAATTTAGTTGACAATTTATACTATAAAATTTCAGCTTTTCTAAATGTCACCTTGATGTCACGTGGTACTTTTAATTAAAACAAGTTTCCCGGTAAATGCGAATATCTGCTGTCACTTTTTAGTACGAACTGTCATTGATTTACTTTGCTATTTAATGTTTAAGGGCCACAAAATCATACGTGTTCAAGCCTGGTGCCCTCAAGGTCTTGTTCATAGAAACAAGAGGATTTTGACATAGAGATAACGACTGGACTGATTCAGCAGAATACATTTCATAACTGATCAAATACCGGATTTGTGTATTTCTTGTAAAACATCTCATATAATTTACTTTGACAACAGGAAAGTACTTTGTTTTGAAGCCACAGGATTTCAACGTCTTTTAATTGAACAGCCGTTTGGCCCAACTAAAGATGGATTTTGATCGAGCCCTACATGGTGGCGAGCGCGCAGATGAAACACCAAGCGATGTTGTCAAATATGAGGCGGGAAGCAAGCATGGAATCAAAGCATTAATGGTCATGGATGATTTGAGAGGTCGCAAACAATTGTGCGATGTAACACTATGTGTTGGTGAGCGCCAGATTGTTGCCCACCGTCTAGTTCTCGCCTCATTTAGCTCCTACTTTCAGGCGATGTTCACTGGGGGATTAGTAGAGAGTTTCGAAGACTCCGTCACTCTACGAGATGTTGACAGCGGCGCTGTTGAACTCCTCGTCGATTTTGCATATACCGGAAAATTAGACATTACCACAGAGAACGTCCAGTCTATCATGTATGCTTCGTCTTTATTCCAGCTAAATGCTATACAGAAAGCTTGTTCAGAATTTCTGGAGCGACAACTGCACCCGTCAAACTGCCTCGGGATTCGGTCTTTTGCGGACGCTCATTCCTGTGTAGGACTTCTTCACGCCTCAGAGAAATTCATCAATGAGTATTTTAGCGATGTCGTCAAGAATGAGGAATTTCTTCTTCTTCCCCAAGAAGAACTTGCTGTGTTACTGTCCAGCGAAGATCTGAATGTCGACTGTGAAGAAGAAGTTTTTGTCGCTTTGATTGCATGGACGAAACACGATGTTGACGAACGTAAGGATCTTTTAGCTGAGCTTTTGCAAAATATTCGCCTCCCGTTAATTTCACCTCATTTTTTGATTGATCAAGTGGAAAAAGAAGAACTTATCAGCCATGATATCAAATGCAGAAATTTATTGGATCAAGCGAAAAATTTTCACTTGCTGCCAGAAAGGGCCCCAAAAAAGATCAGTGTGGTACACCCTAGGAGATCCCTTATGGGTGCTTTATATAGTGTTTGCGGGATGGACTCGACAGGGCATTCTGTCAAGATAGTTGAACAGTATGATTTTCATGGTGGGAAAGTTAAGGTGATTAGCCCAACTCATGTCGCCAGAAGTGGTGTGGGAATAGGTGTGTTGGATAACAAGTTGTACGCTGTTGGTGGCCACGATGGAACAAACTATCTTAATAGGTAAGGGTATCAGGTTAAAAGAGGTTTGAAATACAGTAATTTTGGGTGTAAGTGGGATGAGGAATTGAGAGTAAACAGCATCTTAAAGCCAAATTCATTGTTGCGCGACCTCCCAAAAATAAAAAATTCCTTTCTTCATTTGGGAATAGCACGTAGTCAATCAAACCAAACAATCAAAACCAGACAAACTGCCCCCAAAGCTTGTGCTGTCTGACTACCCGCTATTCCCAAACGAGACAAAGATTTTGGAAAAAATCTGGAAAAATCTCAATTTTCCAGAAGGAAAATTGTTGGTTTACTGATTTGTTCAACAGATAAAAAGATTTCCTGTTTACTTCTAGATAAAGATGCAAATGACACAAGAAAATGAATGCTAAATTCAAATGGAAAATTGTCCATTGCATTGCATTGCATTTATGTGCTGCCTTTTAGGGTATGATAAAAATCAAGCCGTATCTTCAGGGATTTTGTCATATATGCCTTTCACAATCAAGCACATTTTCGCATTTGTAGTTTTACATTTCTAAAAAAACTTATAATAACATTATAATGACATATCATTTTGTTTAATTTGATGGATGTCTTTTTGAAAAATAATCTCTTAGGTTGCTCCTTGCCAGACAAAAGTTTATTCATTAGAATAAAAATACACATGTGAAAGGTGTTTGTCAAATATGCAAATAAAGCAAGATCCAAATTTTAATTTTAATTACCATGTCTAGTTTTTTTATGTTTTTCCTTTTTTTCTTGTTTGGTTAAAAAAAGATATAAATTATGTTTGGATATTTCATCAGGTAAGATATGTTTTTTATATACTTAAAGCTACAATTTTGTTGTTTAACAATGTTTTATAGGGTTTCTGTGTATAAAAGCTATTTCCTTGTAGCATTTCATCTTCAAGCTTTATATTCTATAGTTATGTCTAGCAAAACTACAGACACTCTGTGAAAACAGTAGTTTTAGGGGGTGTTCATTAAATACACTTAGGGGGGAGGGAAGATTTTTACTCAAGACACCTTAAAAGTTTGTAGCCCCCCTTTCATTGTAAACATTTTTTCAGTGCCCCCCTTTCAGAACCCCAAAACTTTCAGAGTCCCCCCTCCTTACAACCTCAATAAGAAAAAAAGGCCTTAAATCTGGAAAACGAATACTGTGAAGTTGCCCTCGTTGTCCGAGTTGATGAGCCAGTCAAGTTCATTATTTTTTCAGAGTCCAACACAGGGACGGATCTTACTCTTTTACCTTTGTAGCAATTTTGGAATGAACGGACATGAAAATAAAAAAAAATGGGGGATGAATTCAAGGCAGCAGGATTTTTTCTCTTTTGATCAAAAGGCGCTAATTCTTTTAGGCATACTTCATATTTTTTGCATGTAAAATCATGTTAAATGGTGCAGGGATTATTTCAATCAGTTGTTTGCTTTTCAACCCCCCCCCCCCCAAAAAAAAAAAGTCAATAGTCCGCCCCTAGGATGCCTGTGAAGAAATATACATTTGTATATATTTGTTTTTTGTTAAGATTATTTTTATGTAAAAAAAGGAAAAATGTATATCGTTTTGGGGATTTGCATGCTCAACCACTTTTAAGAAGTATATTTCAGTTTCTTTCTGTTATTCTGATATTAAACTGTATCAGTAACCAACTGTTATATACAGGAAGTATTGGATCCAAAGTATCTATATGTATCTATATATCTATAATGTATTAAATACATTTGTCATTAAACTTAATATTTAATCTGTATTTGTGCTACGAACTAGATCATATCAGTTAAATATTAAAGCTGAAAAGTATGGCTCCTAAAAAAATCAGAGCCACCCCCCCCCCCCCCCCCCTTTAGAGGATATTTTTTCCAAGCCCCTATCCTTTTGGTGGGTAAAAATTTTTGGACCCCCTTTCCTCCCCCCCTTGGTATATTTAATGAACACTTCCTTACTGATGTTTTGAGCAATATTTTATTGCCTTCATATTATATAATAATCAGTACCTGTATTTTTTAAAAAGAAATCTAAACCATAGTATTTATCTCAAAAGTTCTCATAAATCAGACTTATTTTTTTCCTTCCTGAAAGTATCTGTATCAAAATCTCTTTCCAGTGTTGAGAGCTATTGCATGGTCACCAAACAATGGCGCTTTGTCGCCCCAATGTGTAACCCGCGGCGATACGTTGCTGTAGGTGTCCTTGGTGGCCTTCTTTATGCTGTGGGGGGATATGATGGAACAACAGTTTTGGACTCTGTTGAAGTGTATGACCCTAAGAGCGACCAGTGGAAGTTTGTATCAAGCATGAAGAACAAGCGACGTCATGTTGCAGTGGGCGTGTTGAACCAGTTGGATCTATGCCTGGGTGGTTTATCAACACATCCTGGTAAATTGGCCCCGGGGGGTGCTCCGATATAAACGGACCGGGATCATTGTCCCAAGACACTAAAGTGGGCATGGTCTGGTTATACTTTAACCCTAAAATAAACTTGAGTGGCATGAGTTTACCCCCTAAAAGATACCTCAAACAAACATATATAATTTGTAATAAAAATATTTAATAGAAGATTGACACGTTTTAACACTCTGTCATAAGCTACAAGTTAGATGAGCGATTTTTATAATAGCACCCTAAAAGATACAGAGGTAAAAAAAAATCTGGGCATTCTCATTTTCACCCCTAAAAGATACAACAATGATCCCCGTCCAATGGCTATAGGGAGTACCCCCCTTGGAAATTGGCGTACCTGTTCACCTTATTGCCACTCCAAAGTTCAATCTTATATAGGAATTAGATTGGGAATTAGATTTTATTATTCGAGTTGCACTACATTTATACCTGAATTAAAGGGACGTAAATGAACCACTGAAAGTGCAATAAAGGCAGTAGTGACAGGGAGATTGCTTACTACACACAGGGGACTTCATGTGAAACATTGCTCTGTTCCTTTGCGGCAGTATAACTAGTGAAAATTATTATAATGACATTACATTACATTACATTTGTTTGTTATTTAATGGGAATGTTGAGAAGAAATCACATAATGTGACAATTGAAAAAAAAACCTTTCGAAATGTGCAATTTGAAATGTTATATTATGATATTACAAGCACTGTTGAAATGACAGCAGAAGTAATGCATCGTAGAACTCTCAACTTCCCCTTTAACTCCTTTACCAAGTGGAAGAAATTAACCTTTTTCAGTTTCTTTTTTCAGGATATTTGTATGCCGTGGGTGGCCATGATGGGGTGAACTACCTAAAGACTGTTGAGCGGTATGACCCTGAAACCAATGAGTGGTCCTATGTGGCATCCATGGGTGCACGGCGAGGGGGTGTGGGCGTGGCCACCCTGCATGGATGCCTGTATGCAACAGGGGGATATGATGGCACTTCAAACCTCAGCACCTCAGGTAAGTATGCATATCTTAATTGATTCTGTAAGTTTTTATCACAGGACAAGCAAGATTATACCCCTTTCAAACATCTTTCCTCTTTTAGTTACAAAAACAAACAAACCGAATTTCGAGTGGGTGTGATTGTTTTGTTTTGGCTGGAATGTAAAACTAAAGCATTGCAGAATCCACTCCTTAGGGCAATTTTACACTGCAAATATTCAATTTGTGAAATAATATTATTGCAATGCTGTACAAGTGTCCTGAGATCATAAGGTATTCTTATCTCAGGACACTTGTACAGAATTTTTATATTCCTACTTGATTATCTTTATTGTTTTTATCAAGTGTTCTTGATGATCTTAGACGTCGTTGTTCGTACAACATTTGCAAGTATCTTAAACTTGATTATCTTTATTTTTTTTACCAAGTGTACTTGATGATCTTAGGTCACTTTTACAACATTTGCAAGAATCTTAAACTTGATTATCTTTATTGTTTTTATCAATTTTACTTGATGATCTTAGACGTCATTTGTACAACATCTTTATTGTTTCTCTGTAGAGCGGTACTACCCGAGTGACGACCGCTGGGCATTTGTCGCCCCCATGAGCGTTTGCCGCAGCGGACATGGGGTGGGTGTGGCAGGGGGCCGGCTGTATGCCCTTGGGGGGCATGATGGTGTATCATACCGTAACACTGTGGAGTACTTTGATCCCAAAGTTGGTGAGTGGAGGATGGTTGGCTCCATGGGAATGTGCAAGGCCGTCGCAGGGGTTGCCGTCATTAAGGGTCGTCATTGACATATTGCTGTCGTCATTGACATATTGGGGTCGTCATTGACATATACGCAAAGCGGAGATGTAAAGCATCAAGTCCCTACCAGTATAATCATGCCCTCCTATAGGGCTGTTGCAGCGAGTATAAAGTTTTTTTGGCCTCCTGGATTTATTTATTTATTCAATTTCACCAGTTAGACTTGTGCGGAAGGTACAACAGAGCTAGGCTCCAAATCAAGTACCTCCTTGAGTGTATTGTTAGTAAACATTGTAAGCACAGTCACTGGGGATGGTCACTGCCAGAGGGTTTATTGCATCCCCAGTGGTTCTTTTATGTCTCTTCGGTTCAGGTTGGTGTATTAGCGTGGAAAATTATTTATCAAATTATTTATTTATTAATATTCTTTATTAGATACTTATTGTATTTCTATTATTAATTATTAATAAATATAAATTATTATTTTTTTCCAAATAATTCTTTGTTACTTTCTGTAAAAGAAAAGAGGAAAAATCCTTACTACTTGTTATGTCACAAAGATAGGGTAGTTGTGATGTATGCAAAATATAATGACTTCAAGGCTGGTACAATTACAGTTAAAAAAAAAGTGGACCTAATTTTTTTCGGGGGGGGGGGGGAGTTTTCTGATAAAAATCTGACCAAATGAAAACAAGGGTTTTTTTAATGCCATTGCATATATCTCCACGGGATGTTTTTTTTTAGTCTAATATGCTTGTGTTTTATAGTTTTGTTTACAAATACCTCGTCTATGGCGAACCGCAAGTGGACTTTCAGCCGTTGTGGGGGTGGGGGGGGGGGGTGGGGGGAGGCATGCTTACGGCGGTATGATACCCTAAAATTTACCAAATTTGAATTAATTGTGAAAAAAAATATTTTCGTCTCAAAGTTACCGTTATTTATCCTTGAAATGTATGCCCTAGTGTAATTTAAATGAAAATATATTTTTTCCTATAGTATTCAGCTTTTAAAAAATGTTGGCGAGCCGTTGCTAGGGGCAACCGGTCTGTTTGCAATTTGTTTTGATCTAGAAGTCGGATTTCAAAGGGCCTATTTCGATGGGGTTTTCGATTTTCTCTTGTTTGGGTTCCCTGTGTTTTATCCACGTGACTGAATAGATCACTAACAAGAGAGTTTACATGCAGTACCTTCCTAAATATCGATCTTCACATTTCAACATCAAATCAAAATACAACCTTCCATTTTACTCTTCAAATATGCCTAAATTCGCTAACCAGAGACGCAAAAAGCGGCGTTTTTGTGGGAACCGCTTTTCAGGAAGTCTCAATTTAGAGGAAAGCGAGTATAAGAGAGTTGAAAACAGTCCTAATGAGTCGGAAAACGAACCGAGTTGTTCGACTGACATGGAGCCTGTTCAAGAAGGCAATCCTGCAAAATCTGCTTCTTTTCGAAAGCTTTCGAAAACCGCTGTCGAGGCAGATACAGTGCCTAAACCTTCCCAATCCACTGCAAAGGTATCTGATGCTAAGGTGACCGGGTATCGTTTCGTGGATATGGACATTCTTAGCAATATTTTCGCTTTGCTACGATGTGGTGACTGTGGCGAGTTCTGCCTCGTGCTCGGGGAAGACGAGCACAACCGGAAGGGTTGTGCCTCGAAGCTACGTCTAACCTGCCAGAACTGTGACTGGAAGCATATCACTTATACTTCGAAAGTTCAAGGGCAAAGTTATGAAGTTAATCGCAGACTGGTTTACATCATGAGAACACTCGGAAAGGGACATACTGGAGCCAGAAAGTTATGTTTACTTATGAACATGCCGCCACCACCTACTGCGAGGGCATTCACTAAAAACTCGCGCACACTGCTGAAGCATGTAAAGGAAATTGCAACCAAAAGTATGGGTGATTCTGCAAAAGAGCTTAAAGCAGATACATCGGATGGGCCAACCAATTGCGGTGCTTCATTCGATGGCACCTGGCAGAGAAGGGGCTTTTCATCTCTGAATGGCTGTGTCACCGGCATCTCTATTGACACAGGGAAAGTTCTCGATGTAGAGGCCCTTACGGTGTCCTGCAAACAATGCAAGCTGCATGATCATCTAGATAAGGATAGCGAGGAATACAGTTTGTGGAAGGCAGATCACAACGACTGCAAGGCCAACTTCAGGGGTTCCGCACCTGCTATGGAGCCTGAGGGTGTACAGCGAATCTTTAATCGTTCTGTAGAGACCCACAATATCCGTTACACTGAATATTATGGTGATGGCGATTGCAAAAGCTTTAATAGAGTTGAGAAAGTCTATGAGGCTGACAATATTATAGTTAAGAAAAAGGAGTGTATTTGGCACGTACAGAAGAGAGTTGGTAACTCCCTTCGAAAACTGAAACGTGACACCCCAGGTCTAGGCGGCAAAGGCAAGCTAACCGATGCACTCATTGACAAACTACAGAATTATTATGGCATTGCCATACGTTCAAATGTTGGAAACTTGGAGCAGATGCGTAAGGCAATTCATGCTAGTCTTATGCATTGTGCTTCTAATGAAGCCAGAGTGCTGCATGACCACTGCCCGACTGGAAGCACAAGCTGGTGTAAATATCAGAAAGACAAAGCAGACCACACCAATACATTTAAGCACAGTGCTGGTCTGCCATTGGAGATACTGGCCAAGGTAAAGCCAGTATATGTTAGGCTAAGTGAAGCCAGTCTGCTGGAGAAATGCCTACATGGCAAAACACAGAACCAGAATGAGAGTTTGAATGCAATGATTTGGCAGCAAGTGCCCAAGGAGGTGCATGTCGGCAGGGATATTCTGGAATTGGGCTTGTATGATGCTGTATGTCATTTTAACATGGGGTACAGCTCTGTACTAAGACTGTTGGAAGCCCTCAAAATCCCTGCCGGCAAATATACGGAAGCAGGCTGTGGCCTTGAGGATACTTCTAGAGTTCGGCTTGCAGAGTATAAAAGTAAGGAGGCATCTAAAAGAAAGAGAAAGGTCCTGAGAGGCAAAAGAAAAAAGAAAGAGGACAAGAAGAAGCAAGCTGAGGGCTCTCTGTATGATCCTGGTGGATTTTAGAAAGTATGATCTGAACACTGCCCTCATATTATGAATTTACACATTTACGTTATCTTTAACTTGAGATTTCTCAAATTGTGAGATTTCCGTATATTAGTAATACTCTAACAGTGATATCTTCCAGAGAATTTGTTGGAATTGGCTATTTTTTTCAGGGGATGTGCAGTATATGTATTCTTATACAAAGACCTAAAGGATAAACATTTGCTTTAAATCTCAAATTGAAAATAATTTTCAAACCTGACAAACAAATATCCAAATATTAGTTTCTGACAAAATATTCCTCTAATTTGAAAAATATCACCAGGGTAATTTCTATACTTCATTGTATGCATATGTTGTAGTAGAAGATTTCCTAAAAGTTTGGTGGCTATTGATAAAAAAATAAAGGAGTTATCACTGTAAGACTGGATACCATGATTTCGGGGTAATTAAGCCCCCCTGGTTGCCATAGCAACGCAATGTTTTGTCAAGTATGTCAATAAATTTATCTGATCACATAGGTTGTATGTATGTTGGTTAAAAATTATTCTAGTGCTTTTCAAAAAAAGTCACCTCTCAGGGTCTCACACCACCTTAACATTAGAATAGAAATCGAACCGCATGAAACTCATTATATCCGCCCTAACTTCTCCGTCTTGAGACAAATGAGCGCTAGCTCAATAAGCATGCGCGTACTAGGAATCATATTTCCCACTAATTCGCTTTGTAGCTCTTGCGCCTGTGAAGCGATTCCCTGGTAAGCGGATGCCTGTCGCTCGCCGACCTCCTTCTAAATTCTTATTTTTTTAAGTGTATATAAAAATAAAATAACCAATGAAATATTAGGAAGAGAATTACACCAATGATCAATAGCAAAATAATAAGGTTGTTACTATGAGCACATTGAGCACATTGATTCTGCAATTTAGAACGGACAAAAAGAATTTTTTTTTTCTCTTAAAATTGGGTGAAATCTCAGGCTGGACGTTATTAAAAAAGGTTCTTATAAAAAAAGAGTGATAAAGTATCGGGCTCTTTGCATATGAGAACAATTGGATAAGGGGGGTGGCGTTAGTGGGGTCTCCTCTGTTTTCACTTTACAAGACCTCTTAGACCCTGTCCCCACGTATCCGTTTTCGTTTGAAAACGCAACCTTTTTGTTCCGTTTTCAAAAAGATCTGCGTCCACACGGAGTGTTTTCATTTTGATACGGCCCGTTCCCACGAAATCGCAGAAACGATACGAAAACGATAACAAGCTCTATAGAACATGCGTACTCGCGCGCCAAGTGGACTGGAACTGTGAACGGATACGTGGGGACGGGGGGGTCTGAGAGGGACTAGACTGATAAAAGGCCACTTGTAGCTCAGCCAATGAGAGCGCAAGATTTGTGCCCATTCGTGATTAATATCTTGCAGAGCAGCTGTGCGTGTAGTGCGTTTTTAGCTTCAACATCTTGGGATTAAAAAAAGAACTGGTAAGTTTGTGATGACTATAGATAGGGCAAATAGAGCAAGCAGACCCCTAAAATTAAGTTATCTTATAGTTATTGTAGATTTTGCCACATGCAGGGAGAACACAATAACATTATTCGACTAATAGGACATCGCTAAGCTGAACTCAGTTAGGGGTGAATAAATTTTGTTGTTGTTGTTAATGTGCCATGCAATTCCGTAATTGCTTGTCTTTTTTCATGATTTCGTATATATTATATTACTGAAAAATCGGCGCGCATTAACAGTTAGATTGTCTTACTGTGACGTTTAAAGGAAAATAAGAACTCTCCATAACATGCTTTTGTGTTAAATCTAGTTTATATATGTCTTTAATCTATTTACTATACAATAATTACTAGTTACGGTATTTACTGCTTGTATGCGTGTATTATAAGCTGGCGCCGTTTATTTATAAATCAGGCTTGTGTCGATGATTGTCTTCGAAAAATCTGTACTGCTGCTATCAACATGCACATTACTAAGATACACTCCTTTCTTAACACGTTACTAATGGGAATGGCTAATTGCAGGAGCGTACCCAGGATTGGCTGGGGGGTGGGGGGGATGCGTAGTCATAGGTATCATATGGAAAAAGCATAGTATATGGAGATTCTCTAATAAGGAATGACCCAGCTTTTGACCGCCTGGGGGGGGGGGGGGGGGGGGGGGCACCCGTGTACGCGCCGGAATGGTACTTAATTTGCTGCTTAAAGCCGCATTGTCACCAGTTTACTTCCGGAGGTCCGACTGAAACCAACCGTTAAGAAAAAAGAATCTATTAAAATCCGAGATATTAAAGCCGCATTGTCACCAGTTCACTTCCGACGCAAACCTCGACCCTTTAAAAGACAAAAGAATCTATTAGAATCCGAGATATTTAACATGCCATCCGCTCTAAATTATCAAAAAAAGAAAGAAACTTGCAATGGACACACTGCTTTCAATATATTGAAATATTTTTCGCGTTTTCCGTTAAAAATCATCGGAGATTTTTACGCAATCGACCGGAAGTAAACTGGTGACAATGCGGCTTTAAACAAGGCCATCCGCTCTAACTTATCAATTACATCATCAAAGAAACTTCCATTAAACACACTGCTTTCAATATTTTGAAATATTTTTCGCGTTTTCCGTGTTAAAAATCATCGGAGATTGTTACGTAATCGACCGGAAGTAAACTGGTGACAATGCGGCTTTAAGAATGACGGTAAGCAAACAGCCAACCGCACTAGTTTTTCACATTTTCCTGCATTCCGTAGAAATATGAGGAGTCCCATAGTATTTTCGGATTGCAACACTGCCATTTGGAAATTGCCATTTACAATCTGTACAGACAACGTATTTTGAAATAGATGTCTAACAAATCGCTTATTACAAAAGCTTTTCTATCCCCGCTGTAGCAGATAAAAAAGTGTATTTCCAGATACGATTCATCACTCACCCCCCCCCCCCCCCAACCCATCAGTTGCCGAAATAGTGTTTGTATTAGAAAAAACGAGCAATTATATGCAAATCCCTTACTACGACCTCAGGGTGTACACTGTTATGTTATAGATTTAGCTGGAGAAATTGTGACACTTTCTTTTTCTGCAGATTTCATAAGCTGCATTATGAGCTACATCAGCTCTCCTCACACAACCCCCCTGGAGCACAGAACACTTTTCCAGTTGCTAGACCACAATACATCAGTATCACCAAATAAGGAAGCTATCGTGTTCCGAGATGATGGGTTCAACCGAAACTCTTATACCTTCAAGAAACTGAAGGACCAGTCCCAGATCCTTGCGGCAAAGCTCATAGAGCTAGGCCTGGAGCGAGGGGATAAAGTGGTTTTTATGCTTTCTAGTTGCTGGGAATTTGTGGTAATTTTGACTGCTTTGAACAGGATTGGAGCGGTCGCTGTTGTATTAGATGTTACTTCTTACGGCTTCGTTGCCTCAATAAGCGACCAAGTGAAATATGTGTTTACTGACCAAACCCAGGATGACGTCATCGGCTCTCTTGTGCGCATGCGCGAAAATGATTCAAGCAAGTCTGTGGTTTTGGTGGGTACCACACGAAGGTATAAAATGGAGGGAACTATTTTTTATGGGGACTTATTGGGAGATGACAAAGTGGACTTTGAAAAGCTTACAAAGGTTGAAATCAGTGTTCAGTTTGATGATTCATGTGTGGTTGTGTTTACCTCTGGAAGCACAGGAAACCCGTCGCCCAAGGAATACACACATCACGGGTTTGTCAATGGGATCCTGGGCGAAGCACGTATGGCCGGCCTATCACGTGACACTATTCTATTCTCCGATGCCCCCTTTGATTGGATAACAGGGCTGGCGAACATAAGCTACGTCTTGGGGACTGCCACAACTCTTGTCACCTTCCCGCCAAATCTGTTATTCTCTAATCACGTGACCACGAAGGTTCTTCGCATTCTCGAGGAGGAGAGATGTACCCATGCGACCTTCCTGCATTATTTTCTGAAAGATTTGACGACCTGTAAAGAGCTGGCGTCATTCGACTTGAGCTTCCTTAAAGTGTGTCTTACCGGAGGCCAAAGTACAGACTTTGATCTTCTCCACAAAGTACTCAAAGTGCTGCCTGGCTTGACCATTTTTATAGCGTACGGTTCAACAGAGGTATTCGTCTGCTGCTCCCAGTCTGTGGACCTGGCGAGTATCTGCCGTGTGGATGAGGTTGGGAAGATGAAAGTCAGTCCTGGGTTTGAGGTGAAGGTCGTGGACTCAGAAGGAAGACTTGTACCTGTTGATACAGCAGGTGAGTTATTAGAAAGGCTATTCTTCTCTTTGAAGTCTTCGGTATATATCTCTGTTATAAGCTTTTTATTGAGGAGGCCGAGCCATCTTTGCTGGCTTGAGAATTGGGGTCGGTGCCCCCACTGGACTGGCGTTTTAGAAGAGATAATCTCATTGCTGAAGCAGCCCAAAAGTGTATTGTCACGCAATAAAGCGCTTATACCAGGTTTGAAGCGCTTCACATTTAAAGTCCTATTACGTATATATTAAGAATGTCTCACCTTGGAACTGAGGAACACAAGCTTCTAGTAAACTTACATACGTTCAACAAGTCAAATTCGTGGCCGAGAAACAGAAAGGTACCATTTCTCGACTAGGAATCGACCCCGTTTTGGTAGAGGGGAGAAGTACCATACACTGACGCGCTAACCCACTGGTCCACCTGTGGTGAGAGGCCCATTACGTTAACCCGCTTACACACTAGGCCACCTGTGGTGAGAGGCCACATACGCTGACCCGCTAACACACTGGGCCACCTGTGGTGAGAGGCCACATACGCTGACCCGCTAACACACTGGGCCACCTGTGGTGAGAGGCCCCATAAGCTAACCCACTGGGCCACCTGTGGTTTAGGCCCCACATGCTGACGCCATCACCGTGCCACCCATGATTCCACCCGTGAACTCTTAATGACGTCACCGTTTTGTTCTGTTTAGGTGAGCTTTGTGTGCGTGGCGCCGCTATGGTCCACTCTGCCAACCCCTTCAATCTCCCAGCTACAAGCCACAGGAGCCCCATCACTGCCACTGGCTGGTTCCATACTAGCGACTGGGCGGCCATCACCAGCGAGGGACTGGTACGAATCCTAGGCCGCATGGATGACGTCATCAAATTCGCTACCGACAGCGTTCAGCCTAAAGAGGTTGAGGAAATATTATGCGAACACGGCGCTATCTCAGACGTCAAGGTTGTAGGGGTTCCAGATCAGCGGCTGTTCGAAACCATTTGCGCATGCGTGATTTTAAGCCCTCGTTTCCAAGGGAGCGAGAAAGAGGCTATTTTAGAGCTGAAGGAGTTTGCCATGCAGGGCATCCCGGTAGGGTCGAATGGCTTATCTTGGGTACCGCAATACTATTTGTGTTTTGAATCGTTTCCCAAGACAAGAACTGGCAAAACAGATCGCAAGATGCTTCGAAAGCTCGCTATTGAAAAACTCGGCCTTTGACTGTGAATTTTGGTCTCTGGCCACGGACCCGTACTGTACTGGGTATATATATATATATATGCAATTTTAAGCAAGATTGTGACAGACAGACAGACATCGTTTCTCGGGGTCTTATACAAAATAGTACATGGACAGGAGTCCAAATAAATTTATAATATGTATTAGCGTACCCACCAGCAACCTATAAAAATATTTCTTCTCTTCCGGTGCCCATATATGGGCAGTAGGAATCCTACCAATTCTTACCGCAGCGACGTCATATTCCTACCAAATTACAAGGCTCGGTCACATATTATAACGTGACCGCTTAGCAAGGATCACTTGGATTCTGTAACTCGTTGAGAACAGAAGTTCTCTATACTATCTAGCCTCTTTCAAAGCTTACCCCTCTGGTGTATGAAACTCCAGTTTGGTTACACTGTGTGCTGAGTTCAACCCCCTGTGCACACGTACTCAACAAGCTAAATGGCTACACAACGAATCTGACTTGGGATTTCAGCGCAAAACCAACAATTTTTATCCAAATTGACTTATAGTTCAGAAGCATAAAATACTGGACACGTTTATTGCCAAAGGATGACCAGGCTCTTTTGAAAACAGTAATTTTTTTGTGGAATGTGTGAAGTATAACAAACATTTAAAAAATAGCTCAGCTTACTCGGCTCTTATGACAACAGGAAATATACTAACGAACGCAATAAACTGAAAATTGTTTAAGAATAATAAGCAGAAGCCTATCAGTTAGCCTACCTGTTAGCTAACCCTGCTATAAAGCAAAGAATTGCTCTAACTCTACTAACAATAAGTAACCACATAATTATACAAAGGCTGAAGAAAGAATTAAATTAATTAAATTTCGTAGTCAAATGCAAAGGATTTAACAGGGTAAAACTGTGATCATAAATCCTACAGCTAATATAGAGGGGATAAATGCAAAACTGACATACGACTGTTTCCTATTAATGGCAAATATTTAAAAAAAATAGGCTGTTTCTATAACAAAACTAGTCTGCGTCTGTCTGTCTGTCTAAAGTGATCGCCTTATCAGGCTGGTGGATCATTATATCCTAATAACAACTCTAACTTAATTTTATTGTTGACTATTTTGTTGCTTTTTCAAAATGTGAGCTCGATGTTTAGACATGTACAATGAAGTCTAAAATGAACATAGCCATTGAAGATGATACGCGGAAGATGTTTTTTTATTACTTTTGTGTCTTCCCTCGTCTAATTTATAACAATATATTACCTTTTAATGATTTCCAAGTCTTGTGCTCCGCTTGAACAGGTATTTTTCTGAGAAAGATCGCACTAGGTAGACCTCAAAACTTGCTGACATTTGTTACATTTGCTGACATTTGCTACGTACGCTGACATTTGTTACATATGCTGACATTCGCTACCTGATCATAACCTCGGCAAAGAGAATGAAACTCTACCTAATTACTTCTTCTTAGTGTCTACTTCTTTGTCATTTTGGAACTCTGTACCTAATTACTTATTCTTAATGCCTACTTCTTTGTCATTTTGGAACGAATTCATCTTTCCTGGCAACTTATCATGTTGCGCTGCCAAAAGCCTTTACGCGCTTATAGTGGATGATGCTATTCTTTGGGGAAAAGGATCTAGAGACTACGCACTTTTTCTATAACTTAGGGGTCAAAACTTATGTTGGTCTCACCTATTTTTCTTCTCTCTGAACGAGCACAGCGGCTTATTTAGGTCCCCCAACGGCCTTAGTAAACTACGAGAACAGAGTTGTTCCAAAACTAAGGGGCGGGTTGTTGGTTTCAGGGGGTAGTGAAGGGGTGGGGTGGGGGTGAGATGAGTTTGAATTAGAGTAAATCCTAAAGATAAAACAAACATTGAAAATGAATGATATAGTGTCGTCTTTTATGAAGTATTTGACTTATCATTAAGTGAAACCACTTTAACACGGGTATCCCTATATTGACTATACGGGGACGTGGATAAAGTAGGGTAAAGTTTTTCCTTTTCTCTTTCCTACATTTGTGTATACAGTTCCCACCGCTTTTCTGTCATGGACAGGGCTCCGATTATATCAGTTTGCTTTCACATTAATCTCAAAGAATTACAGACCTTTAGCGGCACCTCTTTTGGGCCAAATACCCACCTCACCTGGCAAAATGTATAATATTTTTAAATTTTGTTTTAAATTTTTATATAAGAGGGGTCTTTTACTTTTTATTTTTTAATTTCCGCTTAATATAGTAAAACTGTGATCATAAATCCTACAGCTAATATAGAGGGGATAAATGCAAAACTGACATACTACTGTTTCAAATGTCGCAAATATGACAAAAATAGGCTGTATCTATAACAAAACTAGTCTGTGTCTGTCTGTCTGTCTGTCTGTCTGTCTGTCTGTCTGTCTGTCTGTCTGTCTGTCTGTCTGTCTGTCTGTCTGTCTGTCTGTCTGTCTGTCTGTCTGTCTGTCTAAAGTGATCGCCTTATCATTTATGTATGAAATTATACTAACTGCTATCCATTAGGAAGTCTCACGCTGGTGGGTCATTATATCCTAATAACAACTCTAACTTCATTTTATTGTTGACTATTTTGTTGCTTTTTCAAAATGTGAGCTCGATGTTTAGGCATGTACAATGAAGCCGAAAATGAACATGGCCATTAAAGATGATACGCGGAAGATGTTTTTTTTATTACTTTTGTGTCTTCCTTCGTCTAATTTATAACAATATATTACCTTTTAATGATTTCCAAGTCTTGTACTCCGCTTGAACAGGTATTTTTTCTGAGAAAGATCGCACTAGGTAGACCTCAAAACTTGCTGACATTTGTTACATTTGCTGACATTTGCTACGTACGCTGACATTTGTTACATATGCTGACATTCGCTACCTGATCATAACCTCGGCAAAGAGAATGAAACTCTACCTAATTACTTCTTCTTAGTGTCTACTTCTTTGTCATTTTGGAACTCTGTACCTAATTACTTATTCTTAATGCCTACTTCTTTGTCATTTTGGAACGAATTCATCTTTCCTGGCAACTTATCATGTTGCGCTGCCAAAAGCCTTTACGCGCTTATAGTGGATGATGCTATTCTTTGGGGAAAAGGATCTAGAGACTACGCACTTTTTCTATAACTTAGGGGTCAAAACTTATGTTGGTCTCACCTATTTTTCTTCTCTCTGAACGAGCACAGCGGCTTATTTAGGTCCCCCAACGGCCTTAGTAAACTACGAGAACAGAGTTGTTCCAAAACTAAGGGGCGGGTTGTTGGTTTCAGGGGGTAGTGAAGGGGTGGGGTGGGGGTGAGATGAGTTTGAATTAGAGTAAATCCTAAAGATAAAACAAACATTGAAAATAAATGATATAGTGTCGTCTTTTATGAAGTATTTGACTTATCATTAAGTGAAACCACTTTAACACGGGTATCCCTATATTGACTATACGGGGACGTGGATAAAGTAGGGTATAGTTTTTCCTTTTCTCTTTCCTACACTTCTGTATAAAGTTCCCACCGCTTCTTTTTCCTGGACAGGGCTCCACAAATTCAGCTAATGAAAAATGCCAGATCTAGATTGTTATGAGGGTTGTGATTGCAGAAATAGCAACAAGCAACAAGTAGGAGGACTTCTTTTTGACCATTGTACCTTTTGTTTTAACAACAAGTAGTCTAGGATTGATGAAGTGCGAGAGTAAATCGAAAGATTTACAGCGTAGTTGCATATCCGCCCACTGCTGAGAACTGGATTCCTTGGAGGGTTACAATAACAAGAAGAAGTCGAGAAGGAATGAACAGCTTCCCTGTTTCCCCACACGACAGAGGCGATAATTTTAACTGCTATCCCTTAAGGATAAATCATCTAAAACGGAGACCTTTTCCTGTCCCCTAAGGTCAAAACTCATTTTATTTTGCTATCCCTTAGAATTTGAAACTCATTTTCTCGAGGAGCATATGTTTTTTTAGAGGTGTCCCACCCCTACCACCCTAACCCCTGTCGCTGCCCTGTTCACCCACCGTTAACCAGAATATCAAAGAACAATTTCATTCGTTAAATAAACATTGTTGTTTATCATGATTCTGGTCAATGGTGAGAAAGTAAGTCCGCTTCAAAACCCAACTATGCATCTGATGTTTGCAGAGTTTCTGTAAAGGTATACAAAACAAAAACCCAGTAACGGTACGAACAGTGCGAGCTCGATGCAAAAAAAAATCCTTTACATTTTTCATTCAACATGGAACATTTCCAGCCTCGAGTTAAACTCGGGATGAATTTGAGAAAGCGAGCATTTACTGTCATAGATCTGACGACTGCAAAATGACGCTTGGCTACTTTGCCATCGCCTGCACATCGCGTTACACTGAGAATCGCTGTTAGTAGAACTGAGACATTCTACTACAGTTGCAATATAATCTGGATACACTGTCTGAAAACGAGCCAATAACAAACCGTCACCCGTCACCGTCATTGGTCACATCATGTCAAATCCCAAAGAAACCAATCAAAACCGCGGGTTTGATGTTGCTCTCCTGTCACATTTTCGAGTTTTGAGTTGCTGTGTCGCGTGGTGAACGACAGTAAAATTGGCGGGGAAAACATGACAAGTATTCAGACCTTGATGACCGTGAAAACAACTAGTGAAAACTACTAAACAGCTAAGGAACACAAGGAAATCTTGTTAAGAGGTTTAATACTTGGAAACAATGTTAATGGTGACTACAGACTAGAAAGAGAAAACGGAGTAAGCTTACACTTACGGCAGCTGTTCAAAGGGATGAGGTTCAGAAGAAGGAGTTTGTCAAAATTGCAGGTATGTGTATTGTTATAATGCATGTCCAAATCTTACTTTAAAGGTTTCCTTGGAGAGTGAGAAGTTATGTACCTATTTCAGCCTATAGAAAAAACATAAAATGTTCTTTGCGCGCCTTATTAGCTTTAGGAAAACTGGGTAAATTTGGTTTGGAAGAGTTCAGGAGCCGATATCTCTTAGGGTGTAAAATTCGACCAACTGCTATTCCTAAGGGAGTAATTAACCTTTTTTTTTTTTTAAATTCTGTTATCTCTTAGGGAATAAAATTCGACCAATTGCTATTCGAAGGGGGTGTTTTGGCCTTTAAAATTTCCTTGAACCACACCCAATTTGTTATCGGAGTCCCCCTCGCACATCTTCACGACTCCTCCCTGGTGCCGGAGGAGTGGTGGAGATATGCTAAAAATAACTCAATTCTCAGACACAAATTAAAAAGATCCTGGATCAAATTTATTTCAACAAGACAGCACAGCAGAATAAGAAAATATATCTGTAAAGGGATGTCCAATATTCCACTCCATATTTGACAACCAACTGCCACAAGCATAAAGCATTGGAAAAGGATGTGCAAGCACCTGCATAAAATGCAGTGAAAAATTTAAACAATCTCCAGGTGCATTTTCCCATCAGTATTGTTCACCTTTACTTTGGATTCACTGAAAAGAATGAAAAGAATTAATTGGATTCAATGAAAAGAATAATCATGGGGTTTTTGGTAATGGTGCAAATAGAACGAGTTGTGTAAAATTGGTAAGAAACCTAGAAAAGATAACCAAACAAGGGATATTCAAAATGCAAAAGACATATCAATTTCAGTTCTTAGGCTATAGGCATGAGAAATGGCCCTGACTTTGGAGTCAGATAAGAATGAGGCAACAACATTAAAGTACCTCTATTTACCTGTGGGGCAACCCAGAAATGCCAAGGGTGGTATTGGCAGTAAGGGTTTTTGTTCTTAGAAAAGAGAAAAGGGAGGCTAGTGGTGTCTTATCACTTGTCCAAGGCAAACACTGCAATGGTTTTCCTTTGATGGTTTGAATGACTGTCTTTTTGTTTGAATGGTTTCAATTCCATGGTTTTACTTCCATGCATGGTTTTGTTGTCCATTTTTTTTATTAAGGATGGTTTGTAAGGTTTTCCTTCCATTCTTGAAGGTAGCCAGTTAGGGAATTAAGACTGTTACAGAATGGAAGCTGATGAGTGTAAATTAACGAGGAATGGGTAAGTCACTGAAGTACAGGCTAGCCAGTTGGAGGCAGGTAAAGTGGTGAAAGGCAGGTTAAGTTGATAAGGGTATGTGAGATGATGGAGGTTGGAATACCTAATCAATATAGATATGTTCAAATGAAAGTATTGTTCTTTTATTTTTTACTTGCTCTTGTATAGATAAGGGCTTCTTGGTCCCCCCGCATAATTCAATGCGGTATTAACGATCAATAGATCGGGGTATCACCCTTGCCAAGGGCTCATTGTCGCCAAGTTTTTATCTGACGCTATCTTGTAACCTAGGGCAATGGGAGGCTAGAGGTGGGATATCACTTGCCCAAGGTGAACACCTAGGGTAGTGGAGGGAGGAAACGCCTGACATCTCCATTCTACACCCCATGGATGTGTAGCCACTGCCCCTCAGGGGTTTACATGGTTTTCCTTCCATGCATGGTCCCATTGACCATGACCATTTCTGCTCTTGCGTCTTGGGTGTAAAGTTCAAAGCTGCTCGACTTCCTAAAAGAAAAGATGAAAATTTACATGTTATGGTGGTTTGTATGGTTTTCCTTCCATGGTTTGAATGGTTGTCCTCCATTGGTTTGAATGGTTTTCCTTCCATGCATGGTCCCATTGATCATGACTTTGATGGAGGGTGGTTTGTATGGTTTTCCTTCCATGGTTTGAATGGTTGTCCTTCCATGTAGGATAGCATTTGATGATGGCTATGATTTGACAGTAGGCTGCCAAGGTGCAAGGGCAGAAATAATTGTCTGGATGGCATGTAGTGGGAGGTGCTTCATCTGAGGGGCTTGAACATCCACAGCAGATGGTCCTGGCTTGGATTGTCGTCATGAAGTTCAGTAATCATTTCTACTCTTGCGTCTTGGGTGTAAAGTTCAAAGCTGCTCGACTTCCTAAAAGAAAAGATGAAAATTTACATGTTATGTATGACGACTTAGAATTCGTCAGGAAATCATGATAAGCAAAACATTCTGGGGTGTGCAAAAGTCCTGAGACTAGCAATTAAGAACACATCACTCACTAACTAATGATATGATAATATGGCAATGACAGCTTGCATGCTTGCATTTTTTTACCAGGGCAAGCATAACCCAAAAAAACTGAAGACAAAAGCTTTTTGATTTTTGGTAAAGAAGCGATGAATACCAACAAAGAAAGTGAAAGTGAATTCTACTACCCCAGAGGCAAAATTTGCAAGCAAAAGTCAAAACAACAAGAACAACAACAAAAGTGACCTTTCATGACTATAAAGAGAAGATGCCTAACAACCAGTAGGAACTGAAAATATCAATACAAGGGCAGAAGAGCAGGAAGGACAATTGGAAAGACATCAAGTGATTTTAATGTTTTTTGTTACTGCTGTAAGGTATATATCAATGAACCAACACCAGTAAAAACATTCTTTGATTATTATATTCATACAAAAGTTCATATCACATCACAAAATTAATGTCATTCTGCTTTTGGCAAGTGTTCTTACCAGCGACCAGCCCTTTTGATTGTGCTATCATCAGCACCACATCTGGCTGCCCAGCGTGCTGCTGACCTTCTAATGCTATGTGTGGTGTATGGCTTCTCAAATAGGGCCTTGGTCATCTACAAGCAAGAGGGAAATAATTAATAAATGCATGTATAAAATATTAGAGAGGGAGCACAATTTTGTCTGCATATATACCTGTAACAAGCATGCAGTGCGACATGCTTGAGAATCCAGCATACTTTGCAGGCACTGCCAAAGGCCACTACGGGCAGTGCGAGTGTGATACAAAATTAAGAAAAGTGCATGGCATGGTCATATTATTATAACATTTGTAAGAATCTCTAAATTAGTTTTAAAATTCCTGCAACTTTTCTCCTCATTTTGTATTTGCTTTGTATTTGTTTTTGAAAGGAAACCACAAGAATGAGAGAAAAACAGTATTTTATAATTGTAAGCCAGGCAGAAAAACAAGTGATATTATATAATTGACTGTTCCTTATGACAAGAAATTAGAGATTTCATTAAGATATTGGTGTACTGATGTATTTACCTTGGAAAAAATAGTACGATATGAGGCCACACTTCGCTTTGATGGAAGTGCACGTCGGTTGTCTTTGGCAATGCGAGGGAAGATGTAACCCTTCGTGATTCCTAATAATATATCACTAGATTAGATTGCTAGGTTTCTATTGTTAGTAATGGTGGAGGTAAATTAAAGGTAAGGTTTTCCTAAAAATGAAAAAAAAAGGAAAAGAAATAAAGAAATAGGATGTGTAGGGGCAACCCAGAAATGTGACATTGTGCCTCCAATAACTTACCAGAAAACAGCAGCCACGAAATGAGTGCCATAACAGGGCACAACTTAGGGTTTAGGGGATTGGCCCATAGCGACAGATTAACCCCTGCAATATGTAAATTATAACAATATTATATACCTCAAAAGAAAAATAACTATTCACAAGAAAAGGTTAAGTACGCACCTTTGGCATGCTTGTCAGCCTTTGACCATGGCAGCTTTATCTGAATGCGGGAGGGAATTTGGCCAGAGTTGACTAAAACAAAAAGAGGAAGCTGATTAAAAAAATTATAGATGGAATAAGCTAAATCTAAGGATTGAAAATAATGTGACATTTGATAATTTACCATGACTTTAGATTTTATTGCTGATTTACAGTGATAGTAATAGTAGTAAGACATGTGTTCAGTCAACTCTACACCTCACTCAATTTTCAAAAGGATATAGGGATCCTTTTGAATGAACAGACATATAGGTAGTGCCAGGCTATGAATAGGAGCTTTCAAATTCTAATGAAGTTGTTCCAAGTAGGCAGTGTAATTTTTGACTACTTTTAGATTAAATTTGCCATGAATTGCCATAATGCCATTACAATGGCATTATTATGATATAATGAATAAGTTTCAAATCATAGATTCTGCATTTAAGCTCCCGTAAGATACCAACACCTATTGTTCAAGTTTTTGGCGCCCAGTGGTTGCTTATGAGAGCAATCTCTTGTAAGGGACCAGCTCTGTTAACAACTACAATTATCAGTTCCCAAGGTGGTCGCTTACGAGAGCTTCAACTGTTTATTGAGATTAGGATATTATCATTGTTTTCCTCTAATATGCTATTAGACAGATGTCTATTTAGTTCCTGCTTCTTCCATCTGCTGGACCCTTGATTTTGTGATAGTATCGGAGATTATCCTAGAATCTACTAGATGCCGTCGTCCTCTCTGATGGACCCCTGGAATATTATGGAATATTCGACTACAGAGTCTATTGTGTCTGTCATGTTTGTAGAATGGACCTATATGTGATATTACCTGTTTATTTCTAATGCACTTTTTTGTGATGGTAATTAAATTGTTTACCTCAACTGTCTTCAAACAGTATTCTCTCATCTTGAGCATATCCTCAAGAGAGAATGGTGGCGCCTTCTTTGCCTCATAGGGCTTCATGCCGGCCCTCATGTCTTTTCTAGAAGTTCGGCGCTTCCTTTTATTTAGCGAACGTATCAATGTCTTGACACCTTTAAAGAAAATGATAGAAATAAAACCTTGACTGGAAAGATATTCTTTATTCCCAAGGTCACATAATTGCTTAGTAATAAACGAGAATCTAAGTATTCAATATTTTAACGCGTCACGTGAGCCGTAGTTTGTATGAAATAGATAAAGCAAAAAAAAAAAAAATGTAATCACCCGACCTGCATTTTGTACTCAACCTGCAGCCGACCTGCAACCTGCATCTTGTACCCTCCGTGATAGAAATAAATCTTGAGACTCCCGCCTAATGCGGGAGAGTTGACAGCTATGCTACAAGTACAAGACAGTCCAAAAATCTGTTTCTTGTACTGGTATAATGATAAGGCTGACAGGAATACTGTCATAATCATCATAACAGACACTTACCAGCATCCTCCATAGGGTTCCCTTTTGGGATGATGTCTATAATTTTCCCATCATGATCCCTTTTAACTTGCTCACTGTATGGGCCAACATGCCCAAACTTCGGCATCCAGAATCTGTATGACAGAGTCATTAACCAATTATATTATTGCAAAGTGTCTTAATCAAAATACCAAATCAAGTGTAGTTAATCAATATGGATGTCACTAAACCATCAAACTAGAGTAAAATATCTCACATTAAAAATCACTGTACCATCAAACTAGACTAAAATATGTCATTAAAATATATCATAATTAATCTCAAAATTATTAGCTACTAGATATGATACTATATGCAATATTATGTTTAGAGAAAAAGTGAAGACATCTATAATTTATCTTATATGTGATAATTCAATTAAGCAAGTAAATAGGAAAAATATAGTCTATTTTGTTTTCGAATAAGCATTGGATATAAACAAGAATCACAGTATCAGAAAATATCACAATATCGAGAGGTACAGCAAGGGAGAGTTAGATATCTACTTTATGCACACAAAATAGAAAAGAGTAGTGAGTGTTTTGCAATCTTTGAATTGTGTAAAGCATTATAAACATGTTGTACGAGTTTATATGAAATATAATCAGGGCTTAAAATTTAAAAATGACAAAAAAAAATTGCCCGTCCATCTCTGTTGGAAGAGCCAACTATGAAAATATATAGTAAATAAATAAAATAAAAACCTGGATAAACATTAACATTTCAATATTAAAAATATTAATATTAATACCTTAATGCTTTTATTGAAGGTGGCGCCAGACCCTTGCAGGCGAGACTGCCAATTTTGGTGCCCTTCGGTTCGCCTAAGTATTCTAAAATATAAAAACAAATGAGTAAATTTTTGCAATTACAATATTTAAAATTATTAAGGTTCAAATTATATAAAATCAACACAAACACAAAAGATGTGTGAATAGATCCATTTGGGGAACTGGATATTTCAAAAAGCCTTAATAATTTGAAAAGTAATATGTTCCTTGAACAAGGACCACCACTATATAAAAAGGCTTAGCCACACCCCTTTCGGAAGAATAAAATTCAAATTCAACATTGCATTAATAAATTGAAGTAATTTTTATTGCACATAGGCGGGCTATCCATTGTTAGAAGCTTGGGAAAATAAACCAAGGAAATGAAAAGAAAAGCACTTTAAAATTTGAATTTGGGTTTTACAGTACTTCTTGTTTGTAAACAAAACAAACTTAATGATGTGATATTCGGCTATTTGCAATTTTTCGACAAAGCATCGAGGCAACCTAGGTTCTTTTAAGTTTCTTTCTCTCGTGCCCGTTTGTTTTTCAACTCTCACTCACCTTGGGCATGCTTACCATCGATAATACAGTGAATACAGACATTTTAAAATGTAACCTCCTTTTTATAACACCTCTTTCCTCAGTGCATGTGTAAGAATAATGAGTGACAGTCTTGAGCATTTCCATTATCCTAACCTAATATTTCTATACCAGTACACAGTTTAATAGAGGTTGTTGAACTTTACTAATAATAGCCCTAACTCATTTCAAACTTGTATAATTCTCCCTTCTAACACCAGCCCTCCCTCCCCCTTATCAGCCAGTTTTGAGCTGGCTTGAATCAGTTAGTATCGGAAGCAAATGATAAACGACCTAAATGGCCTAGGGTCTGTAGGGTTAGTGTAGAATCTGTAAGAAATTGGAAGGAACTTCTTATTACCGCATTATTTTACAACAAAGCCGCCTATAAAATCCGGCGCTCCTGGTATTAGCCTAGATTAACAGGGATGGTCTAGCAGGGCAGTACGTTTATCTAGGATATAGATTGAATCTATAGTTATTTCATCTAAATAAGGTAAACTTAAAATCATGAAAGAGCGGCTTTAGGGCAAGTAAAACTTTAAACTTTGCCCGGCGAACGCGGTGAGGAAAATGTCACGCGTGCAGACGCCGATCGAAGTTACGTGTCACGAACAACTGAGACAAAATCATCTCCTGCTTGAAGCAACTGTGTCAAAATTATGTCCTGCTTGAAGCAACTGTGACATAATTATCTCCTGCTTAAAATGTGCGTTTTTGGCCTTGCGAGGCAGTAAGCAGAGTGAATACGTGAAATTTTCCTCAACATGTGCGCCGGTCTTGAGACTTTACGTACGTAAGTTATTAGATCGTTCTTTTTTAGTCTCATTTACAGTATTTAGATAGAGCATCATACTTTACACTTACCGAGAAAGGTCTTGATAGTAGCCGCCCTAAATGGACGGCTATTTTCACCAAAAAGAATAGCCGTGTCCTTCTCTCGTATGGCGAATTTCTCCATCTGAATGAGACGGAGTTCATATAGACGAGCTGTGCTCTCTACATGAACTGCCGTCTCATTCTTGGTGGCCAAGCGAGACCCTGCCGATACGTTCTCACTCTCAAACTCGCTGAGATCCTCAGAGAGTCCCGCACTCTCAATATAACGCAGAACATTACTGCTTCTCATTTTGGGAGCCATGTTAAAGCTTAGATAAGAGCAGGGAAGTGGTGTTAGAGAATGAATGAGGAATTTTGTGATGTAATGACGTAATGCGAGCTGGCTCTCCTATTGGCTGAAAATGGTATGAATTCCGTATGAATCGTACGAACCAGAAACCTTCAAATAATCGTTCATTAAACTAGTTTGTTTATTATGCAGGAGCATTCGTGGATGATATGCCTCGCAATAACTTTTTGTGTTGCTGTTTTTTTCCGGGGTAATTTATAAGAAAGTGAAAACCTCTATTGCTGTCATTTTGTTGAATTCTACCTTTTCATCTGCCTCAGCATACTCTATTAGTTCCTTTTCTTTTTTCCCTGGAAAGTCGGACATATTGTTAGAAAATGCTGTTCATCCCCAATCCCTGCTTCGCATAATTCACATATTTTCTCATCTGGAGGTATGTAGGGTCTCTTATAGCGCCCTGTTTCTATTTCGAGCTGGTGGTTACTTAGTCTTAATTTTGTTAATGCAATCCTATGGTTATTATTGGTGACTTGGCGGAGATAGTCCTCAATGGCATAGTTTGTCTTAAATTTTCTAAAAGTTCTTAGTTTGCTTTTTTGCCTGGATGAGTCTTTTTAACATCAAAGTTCACATCTGATATCCATTCCTGGAACCCAATATCTTGAAGTATTTCCCCCATCAAGACCCGCATCTACACGGGTCCATATATCGCCCATGCCAATTCTATGTAACATTTCTTTTAATTTTTTATGCCAATATTCTGCATTGCCGTTTTCATTTAGCGTCGCGTAGATCTTTCGCGCCAATTTGGGTTTGCTCCGGTGAGCAATTAGGTTTAGCCAATAATTTATACTTTACCTGCATCGGGAATCTGCCTAATTCCGCTCTGACTGCGTTGTTTGTGCATGATTTATTTACTCCTAGCAGCCATTTACGAAATTTCATATGGACGATTTCTGCTGGTTCTTTATCAGCGCCTTTTTCTTTATCTAATCCCCAAATTTCACTTCCGTATAATAACATCGGTGATATCAGAGCCTCGAATAAAAGTAAGGTAAGATCTAAGTCTTCTCTGAAGTGTAGGTTCATCTCTTTTCTCATTTTGTAAAGAGCTTTAAGTGCCACCTTTTTTAATTTCTTCCTTCGTGACATTAAAGTGACCTATTGCGCTGAATACAATTCCTAGGTACTTATAGGAGGTGACATTTTGTAGAGGATTTCCCTTAAAACTAAAACGGTAATTGTTCATACTTTTTCCGCAATTATTAAAGATCATAGTTTTAGTTTTGTCAAGATTGATGGTTAATTCCCAGACCCTACAATATTCGTTCAACTTACGTGCTTACTGAGGTATTTCTGAAGGTCATCTGCTGTTTTTGCAAGCAGAACTAGATAATCCGCATACAGGATACATTTTCGACATCGTTGTATGTCCTGTTACAAACGTCCATGTTGTCTTTAAGGTCGCTTAGATATAAATTAAATAGCGTTGGAGATAGCATACAGCCTTGTTTGACCCCGACATGACAAGGGAACGGAGGTGGGATCATGTCATCTATTTTGATCGATGATTAGTCTTTACAGTAGATTGAAGTAATGGCGTCTAAGAATTACCATTTATTCCGTGGCTCTGTACTTTTTTTTAATAGTTTTTGTCTTGGAATACTATCGAATGCTTTTCAGAAATCTACAAAACAGGAAAATAATACTGCTATGGCCCCTTCTGAATCTGTTCTGGTTTTAATATTTCATTTTTTATTAAGTAATCATATAAACGTGTGCTGAGAATTGCAGTAAACACTGGCAATGAGGACAAGGTGATTCCGCGATAATTTTCCACATTTGAAGGATTGTCTTTTTCATAAACTGGTAACAAAAGACCTCAGCTCCAAGAAAGTGGAAATTTGCCGTGTAGCTCCAGAAAATATCCATATCCCCCCCCCCCCCCTCCCATCATGGGGATCGGTGGTATGACCCCCCACCCCTCTGGAATTTCCCTCGGGATTTTCCAGATATAGTATTCGGTACCCCCACCTATAATAATAATAATAATAATAATAATAATAATAATAATAATAATAATAATAATAATAATAATAATAATAATAATAATAATAATAATAATAATAATAAGAATAATAATAACAACAACAACAACAACAACAACAACAACAACAACAACATCAACAACAACAACAACAGCAACAACAACAACAACAACAACAATAATAATAACAATAATAATAATAATAATGTTAGGAATGTAAGTTTTGTCACTAAGGGTGGTCACTGCCTGGGTTTCTAGTTGCGTCCTCAGCGGTTCTTTACGTCACTCCGGTTCAGATTAGTGTAATGTAGTATTGGAGAGACGGGACCTACGGTTTAACGTCCTTATCCAAGAAGACATAGAATATCTAACCGTTTATTGCATATTTTATTGTCTAATAGATTGTCTAACTTTCAGTCTTTGGAAGATTCGCGTTTTTCACGAACCAGACCCTGCTGATTTTTCGGCTCCGGACGATTACCCCTCCTCCCCACCCCCCACCCCCTGAAAATTCCTGGGCGTTTGACCCCTTCACCCCTGGCCGGAATTTCCAATCCCCTCAATAGAAGTAAGAATATCGCATCCGTATAGCAACCTACTCACATGGTGACGACGAGTGGTAGCTCTTTAGTCTAAGCTGTAGAAAAGCAAGCTTCAAAGGAAATAGTGGATTCCTATAACAACCTACTCACATGGTAAAGATAACAATAATAAGAAGTTAACGATTCTCGAGCTAAACAATAGAAGGATGGGATAAGTCATTGTGCTTTATCAGCAATTTCAATTCCATCATAAGGAGTTGGAGGATACTAGATCATGCCTGAGACAGTTATTATTATTATTATTATTTTTTTTTTTACACTCAGAAACACCCGATGCGATCTCCAGATGCCATTTAGATCCTTTTTTGGTAAATTTATTTCAAAATGTCCTTTTTTCTAAAATCCTTTTTATCATGTATCTTTTACAAAATGCCCTCTTTTCCCAAAGAATCATGTAAGTTAGTTCTATTACAAAATATTATTTTGGTTAGGTTTTGAACATATGCCCACTCTCGTTATCTCCCAAATCCATATGATGTCAAATCGCGATAAGCGTTTTTGATATTATATTAAAAAAGAGAACTTGTCAAAGTGTGATTAACTTTATTGACTTTTTTAAAAGAAAAACGTTGACACAACACAGTGTTGCTTTTTACCTATGTACAATATTACGGCAGGTACTTCCTCAGGTGTTCTCTCCCTACATCTTTGTTAATTTACTTGTTCTTTTATTTGTAAAAGTCAAACCACGGAAAGGAAAATTCTGCTTTGTTTGTACTAGTTTTTCTTGGTATCGAGGTAACGCTTTCCTTGCTCTTTGGTAGTCTTGGTAAACTGTCGTGCTCTTAGGAAACGTGTATTCGTCTCCATCGATACGACGATTTCTAGAAAAAAAGAAGCTAGTTTCTTTAAATCTGAAAGACATTTCTTAAGTAGGTAATAACTAAGTCAGGCCTAGATTTAACGGCGTGCCAGAGTCGCACCGTTCTGGTTCGGTAGAGGTTCGATAATAGAGCGGCTCCACAATAAACGTCGAACTTTGTGTTTGTTAATTCCCATGGGTATGGAGTGTAACAATATAGTCATTAGGCACAAAATGCATGCTGCTTTGTCTTATGGCGCTAAAATGGAGGACAGACACGAAGACTAGAAATGACTAGAAAAGCCTTCTTGGTCAGAGCAATATGGTCTAATAGGAAGAGGAGAATGAATTGATTACATGCCGTAATAGATTGGATAAAGAAAAGGCTACGTTTTCATCAAGTTCAGGAAAAGAGCATTTATTGCAAAACGGCATTTCACTCGTATTTTGTGTCCCCGAAATAAGAGCTGCACATCTGTTCCCGACCCGTCGAGTTCTCAGGTAGTAATTTTCGAAACGCAGCCATTTTCACTATTCCCTGAAAAGTGCGAGGCAAGGAGCTACATACGGGCTATGGACTATATTATAGTCCATACCCATGGGAGTTAACAAACACAAAGTTCGACGTTTATTGTGGAGCCGCTCTATGATCGAACCTCTACCAAACCAGAACGGTGCGACTCTGGCACGCCATTTAATATAGGCCTTAATTGTTTTCACCAGAAGGAGGAACCATCCTTTTTCAACCTTTTCAACTATTTTAGTGCAAATAAGATAAAATTCCATTCTTTATTGATCAAGCTCGAGCAGCTGGAATGCCTCATTAAACGCGGTCTGTCGAGGAGTTTTAGGAGGTAATTAAGTTCGGGGTTTGGCTCCTCGAACATCAATTATGCCCTTATAATAATATGTAAAATAATACCTCAGTTTTAACCCGTAAAGCCTTTTATATTTCATATTTCTAGGAAATTGTTCTCATGTTGCATTAGTCTGATTGCAGTTTGTGGTTTATTGTTTCCAAAGATGATAAAACCTAGAGGGCAAACTTTCTAATACTGTCGGCAACCTAAAAAAAACTTTTTTTTGGTTTTGCATTATTAAATTTTGTTTGGTCGAAGTGTCACATAAATATTAACTAACCAAATATTACTTGGTGATTTTTCATATATGTACACCTAGAAACTTCCCGATGTGTTGAGTTTTAGGAGTCAAAATGAGCTGGCCCAAACACGACTTCTTATGCTACCATGGAAATTCTACCGGCCCTACCCTATTTTCTTTTGATAAGTCATAATATTTAGAGGAAAATCCGATTCCTTTTCCAGTAAGGTTAAAGCGGTTCGTTTTATGGTTTGAGGTCAAATTCTAATCCACGGGATCGTCTTTACTTTTGAGTATGCCTCTTGGAGATGTCTTTTGAAGTCCTCTGACAGAGGCCCTAATGTGAATTTTTTTTTATCGGAGAATAGTAGTTGTGTCTACTTAATCTTAATTTTCATGGATCGGATTAGAACTCTAATCGCGCGCTAAGTGCTATACTTGTCTTCCTGTTACATGTATCGAGTCAAGGTGCGTGAATGTGAAACAAACTAAGAAATACCACAAAATACTGCCCATTGTCTTGTCATTGTCTTGCTGCCTTAATTAATTAAAATGACCGACAAAACAAGACTGATAAAAAAAGAATACGAGTTATCAATACATGATAAATGACACTAAAATGTAGTCTCCATGATATCACGCTATTTCATGCCCTCTCTCGTGCGTATCTCGCTCATTAATCGTGTTTTCTCTTACTCAAAGACTATCCGTCGCCGTTTTAGACGCATCGCAGCTTTTCAGGAGTGATGCGCTTGTGACCATTCGTAAGTCTGACGGTTTACGCTTATCTTTTCGCCTTAGATACCGCGAAGTCGTCTCATCATTACCTGCACTCCGGCGAATCCCAAGCACTCGCTTCAGCCCGTTTCTGTAGTTCTCGTTGAGCGCAAATAGCACAAGAGGGTTAAGAGCCGATGTGCTATACGCCAAGTACCTTGCTATAAACCATATGGTCGAAAAACTGCATGTTCTAGGGATTTTATTTTGCCAAACAAAAGCAATGGTGAAAATCACACCATTGTAAGGCCCCCAGCACAAAGCAAACAGCAGTACAATCGCAAGCGCGAGTTTCATCACTGTTTTGTTGACCTTTTCCCGCCGTTTTCTCTCGCGCTCCATCTCTTCGCCAGTGCCGCGGTTCCGGTAAAGGATGACTAGGATTGCGGTGTAAATACTGGCTAGCAGTGCAAAGGGGATCACAATAAAAGTCAAGCAAATGACAGTTATAAAAATGATGTGGATCCTATCTCCCCAGGTTAATCTGCAGAACACATCGCCATTTTCACCGGGTACAAGTTCAAACGAGTAAAAATAAGGCGCGAAAAACGCCATGGACACAAGCCAGGTGATGGCTATGAGGGAGCGACGAACCGCGGAGGGGATCAGGCTTGCTTTGAACGGGAAAGCGACGGCACAGAAACGATCGCAAGTCATGAATACTAGACTGAGCACAGAGACCGAAGGAGTGATATCAGATAAAAAGTACACGAACTTGCATGTGGCGACCCCTAAGCCTCCGTTAAGGCGCCATGCCACCGACCCTGAGCTTGTCTCGAGGATGTCTCGAGGCAGCACAACGGCAGGAATGATAAGGTCAGATACAGCCATGTTCATAAGGAAATAGTTGACCGTGGTCCGCATGCTCTTCACCCTGTAAATCACCAAGATCACCAGGGCATTTCCAACCAGCGACGCCAACAAGAGAGCACATTGTGCGACAGTTTTAATAATCGTCTCGGCGACTGTGTCGGTCGTAGCACAACCCGTTTGATTCAGTGAAATATTAGTGGTATTGCTTGCTTCCATGTCTTGACTGATCTGAGGTAGTACGAGTGATTGATGAATTCTTTTATAGTGGTGCAAGTGGTAGGTTTGAGTAGTGGGAGGAGTTCCAGAAGAGGCCTAGATGTCATGTCGATCACGCGAGTGAATGTGGGCCGGATATGACGACTTTTAGAATTACAGCCATAGTACCACGCACAGCTCATGTTAAAAGGTACAACGGAAACCAAAGAACAGCTAACATATCCACCTCATAATACTCTTTATTGATTATTTTATAAAATATTCAGCAAATTTTCAGCAAAGTGCTGATTGATATTTTATAGCACGGTAGATACCGTTCACCATCTATAATGCCGTAATTAAAAGCTCTGTTTTCCTTTTGCGTAATGATGTTTGTTTAAGAATCTATCGCAGAGTAAGTTAGCAAATAATGGATCAATTCCCGTTTATCTTTGGTACATGTACAGCGTTTATTTTCTGATGAGCGCTTTTGTACTGCGGATTACGAACAGTGTGCTTTAAGTGTGTTGATCATTGATTAGATACCTTATATGCAAGTAGAATGAAGTATTAGAAACACCGACATCTTATCTCATAGGTGGGACTCTGATAATATCTACAAGACGATTCCCGTTTCTGACACATGGATAATTTAATGCAAAAAGAAAATTTGAAAAACAGGAACTCTCACTTGTCTTTTGTTCTCCATGAATAAAGTGTGGCCCGCAAGCAAATAAATGAGACGTAATTCGCTCGCCGTTAAAAGCGCATTGATCAGTCTTTATTGATGTTTGAAAACCAGATGCCCAAACTTGACTGAAAATAACTTGATGGTCTGGTCGGCACTTGATTAATAAGGATAAAAATACTTTTTACTTTAAACTTGCGATCCTCCCCTGGGGGAAGAAGTGACCGTATACACGATTCTAGACACACTTACTTTTGTCTAAGTCTGATTATCCTAAGAAACAGGGGAAGTTATATAAAAAGAGTTGAATTGCTGGAATTTTTTCAAAATGCATTAAATCATTGAGAAGAGATGTGCAGTATGTGTTTGGTTTGTGAAATGTTTTTTTTTAACATGGTATTTCACAAATTAGTCTCAGGCTGGACCAGGTAATGAACAAGGCAATACTAAGCGAAGAGGGAGACTCTGCTTCATATCTTTTCTGAAATATAAATATAAAGGGCGTCTGTGTCAAGGGCTCTTATACAAAAATGTTCTCGATTATCTTTGTTTTAATTTTTCTCCCCAACCCCAGAAAATTGTCTTTATAAATGATAATACACGTAATATCTACTTAAAATGTTCCGTTAACTAAGACTCCTTTACTGCTTCTATTCAACATTGCGCGTTTACAGAGCATTTACACTGTTTACACAAACACAAACTGAGTACGTACATTATAATGGGTGTTTGTTCCTTCTGTCGCTTTTGCTGTGTAGTTTAGCGTCTTACCGGACAACCCTGGACAACCCTGGACAACCCTGGACAACCCTGGGCAACCCTGGTTCAGCTAACTTAGATAAAACCATCCACCCCTCAACTCCTGTGTAGGCTATCACGTGAATTCATCCCCTCTCCCAACTCACTTAGGCCATCTTTGAATACACCCAGCCCCTCCCCCCTTGAGGCTCACTGGGGCTTACAGCCCCACTATTAATCACTTTGGCTATAATAACAACAACTTACCATTTATGCCCCCCCCCCCCCCATTCTGAGCTCATTAAGGTAATTTTACCCTTCGTTGCCTAATTCACTCTTGCAATTTCAGCAGCATAAATGGCTGCTTTGTGCTTCATCTAGACAATAGTCAGACAGTATGTACCCAAGAGATTTATGTTCTATGTAATAAGAAAAACACTCAACCACGATATGAAATGTCTGCAGGACATTATTTTACCGCAGCATAGCGTCTCTGTCATTGGTATTTCCATTAGATGTCTGATATCTTATGACTGTTAATAGTTTCACCTAGTGTTGGATTTTCATTTTTTTTTTCTCCCCTTCTGCGGTTTCTTTGTAAATTTGAAGAGCACACAGATGTTGGATAACGACATTTTGATGTGCCTGAGACATCGTCGAGGCAGCGACCAAAGTTACAACGTGGTATCGGGAAAATTATTAGCTATTCGTGTTGAAAATCAATTCTTTTTAAAAGTGATTTCATATACACTAAATCTTATAAGGTACGCGTGGTAAAGTGCGCCAATTTACACACGCTTGTCATAAACATTGAATGCGAAATTGTTAACAGCTAAAAAGCTCATTAGTCTTAGGGTTTTCCTGAAAGGCTTGGTCACAGTTTCTAATTATATCAGTGCCCTTAGACATCTAACGTCAAAGCTTCCTTCTAGCAAACGCTTAACTACCGGAATTGTCAAGTGTGGGATGAATGTACTCAGTTTTCTGTCCATTATTATTAATTGGTTGAGCTAAAAAAAATAGTTTTGAATTTTACCTTGATGTCTTCTTTATATCAAAGATGACACTAAGAACCAAGTGCTAGGTGAACCACTGACAGCCTTATCTTTACGTGTCAGGGGTAGAGATCGGGAATAAGACTGTGGTGTTGATTTCATGCTTTATCTGGGCAGAATGGTGCTGTATCGCCAGGGATATTCTACGGTATCACCTGCAGCGATGGTCTTTGCGCTCATGCAGCGGAGGTTTCCTGTGTTATTAACGCCGTGCGTAGTCTGGTACTCAAACACCGCTGCGAAGGCAGAAGGAGGCTATCTAGACAGAACGTTCCCTTTCCTTTCACTTTCAAAAGGGAGTTATCTCTGCTTTAGAATACTCAAATCGCATAGAACAAGAAAAAAACAATGTGCAATTGACTCTTGATAACTCGAACCCCCAAGGGACATGATAATTAGTTCGAATCGAGAGATCAAGTTGAAAAGCAGAAGAAACTATAGGGTCAGATACATTATGCCGGCACAATTTCGAGCATAATGGCATAGTATGAGCATCGAGTAAGATCCCGGTATAATGGGAAGATTTTAAGCATAATTTTAGCATAATGGCAAAAAAAGTATTTTTCTTTTTTATTGTGTAAAAAAAAGTAAATGTTAAATGTAAGACAAAACTCAAGCATGGAATTTGTTCAGTATGACAGGTGTCCGCAACTGCAGCCGTTATAATTATGTCTAACTAGATGTATTGTACATGCTTTTTGACATCATTTGAGATAAACCCTGTTGTTAAACTTGTTATTAGTGGGCTTCTGGATTAAATTTTCGACCATAATGTATCTGTCCCTTGTAGAAACGACTGCATGTCTAACCGAGTTAAATGTTTATAGAAAAGTACTTGAATCACTTTAGTTGTTATTGACAGAAATATCAACAACGCAAATACCATTTTAGTAGGGCTTCAAGACTTGGTCGCGCATCAAAAAATCGAAAGAGAGTTGTTGGGTGTATCTCGCACGTGCTCAACACAGCTACGCCCTCTTCAACTTAGATGGAAAGGGGATCGGTGCAGGAGGCAATAGAGACGAACATCGTTTTCAATTTCCCCAGATCTGTCAAATTCTCTACTAGCAGCTGCAGTATAAAACGCGGTCAATTATTTCTAGATTTAATTGTCGAATTCCAAGCGCCGACAACAACCCTACCCACTTAGTTATAAACAAAGACCCACGTATTTTTGTGCCAGTGGTGCGGCACGTGCTTTCTCCGTAGGCACAGAGTAGATACGACATGACGTTCATGTAGCACATTTTGTGATTGCACTAAGATCATTCGAGTCAAGGGTATCCTACTAACCAAGCAAAGACTAGGTCGCGATATGCCGACATGACACGTGCAAATGATACCCTTCTTGCATGACATAACGTTGACGTTCAAATACCACACATACAGTCACAATGGTGAAATTGCAGAAGCGCGCGTCCAGGATCATCTAAGACAAAAGTTGGGATGCGCTACCAGCAACACTGTTTCATTGAAAAGCTTGGAATTGTTCCACCGAAAAGAGTGGCCAGAATCAAAGTTTAGCTGGTTTTTAAAGCAATCAATGGATTACTGCCTGAATACATTAAAGAACGATTCCAGGAGTTTGAATCCATTCACAACGTAAACAGCAGAAATGCAAGGAGAAACCTAATACTCCCCAAAGTAAAGCAGACTCTTGGCCAAAGATCATTCCTGTTCATTGTCATTGTCCATCAGGACTAAAAGACTGCAGGACATTTAGTGCGGTTTGGCACTAAACTCAAAGTGGTCAAACTCTTGTAAATGAAACATATTTATGTTATTGCGTCTAACTAGATGTGTTGTACATACTTTTGGACATCATTTAAGATAAAAGCCGTTGTGAAACTTGTTATTAGTGGGCTTCTGGACTTTACAAGTAGATACATAGACAAAATGTTGCGTTCTAAGTTTTAATGACTGCCATTTTTATTGGGGAAAGGGAGAGGGGGGAGTTTTTTGGACAGCATCACTCGAGCACAATGGTACACGAGCATGATTTTGAGCATAATGGTGATGTTTTTAGGGTGACACTCAAAAACATGGTAAAATTGGTAAAATTTAATATATATACCAATTTTATTGGTAAAATTGGTAAAAATGGTAAAATTTTCGACCATAATGTATCTGACCCTAGAAGAAACGACTGCATGTCTCGTAAAAGATTGATTTGATCTTCTTCCTTAGGAGGCTCGAGATACCGAATTAAAGGTTTATAGAAAAGTACTTGAATCACTTCAGTTATAATTGTACAGAAATATCAATAACGCAAATACCATCTTAGTAGAGCTTCAAGACTTTGTCGCGCATCAAAAAAACGAAATAGAGGGCAGGTGGGCGTATCTTGCACGTGCTCAACACAGCGACCCCCTCTAAACTTAGATGAAATGAGGAGAGGTGCTGGAGGCAATAGAGACGAACATCGTTTTCAATTCCCCCAGATCTGTCAAATCCAGACATCCTTCTCTACTAACAGCTGCAGTATAAAACGCGGTCAATTATTTCTAGATTTAATTGTCGAATTCCAAGCGCCGACAACAACCCTACCCACTTAATTATAAACAAAGACCCACGTATTTTTGTTCCAGTGGCGCGGCACGTGCTCTCTCCGTAGGCATACTACGGAGGCATAGCTACGACATGACGTTCATTTAGCACATTTTGTGATTGCTTTAAGATCGTTCAAGTCAAGGGTAGTATCCTACTAACCACGCGAAGCGTGCGTAACTAGGTCGCGATATGATGGTCGTGTCATGCACGTAACTACGTGCATGAAATAACGTTGACGTTCAAATAATTGGCGCGCGCCGTGCTGGACGTTGCTACTACACTTTCAATTACTACGTGGATCGCCCCCTTTTCACGTCGTTGAAAACGTAGTTGTAATGTAGAGAACTGCGCACGCGCAAATCCAACGTCCGCGGCGTTCTACATTTTCTGTGTCTGTAATACTCAAGTGCATCACAGGTAGCCCAAGCTCCTTATTTGTCCCTAATGATAGTTACGGTAAACATAGGGCGAAAAACAAAACAAGTGAAAAATATAAACAACTTGTTGAAAAGACATGTGTAGTCTAGTGTTGTGTTTATGTTTACTTTTTGCGTGTTCTCTGGCCGTATTAAAGCTCCTTTTTCAAGATTCAAGATTCACTTCGTTCTGGTAACAGTTCCAATTGTGAATCTTGAAAAAGGCGCACTAGACTACACTCGTCTTTTAAAAAAGTTTGTTTTTTTCATTAATTTTGTTTCGCACTATGTCATCCAAGGGGAGCCAGGGCTTCATGGAGAGAAAAACTTCATGGAAAAGGGTGGTACTTCATGTATGACTGAAACAATGAGAATTGAAACAACGAAAATTTAAAGATAGTGCGCCTTGTCCTTATGAGATTGAGAGCATGAGATTGCAGTTGATAGCTGACGACGGCTGGGGTAGTGTACCTAGCGTATGGATTTTGCACAAGGTTCTCATTGTTTCAGTCATACATGAAGAATCACCCTTTTCCATGAAGTTTTTCTCACCAACATTGCATCAGCTTCGAACTGTAAGGATTTCTTTTGTATTCCGGCGAATCCTGTCATCTTCTTCCTCAAAAATGGTCCTGGATCTCGACCTTTACCGTGCAGATAAAGGAGGCAACCCAGATAAAATACGGGAAAACCAGAGCAAGCGTTATTCCGACGTGACTTTGGTTGACAAAGTTGTTGAGGCCGATACTCAATGGAGAAAATGTGAGTGTTGCTTGCATTTACAGCGTAATGAAAATATAAGGGTAGTAACTTTGTGTTGTGATTATAGTTCGGTTTTCTAAAGACAATTGGAACAAGCTTCGGAACTTGTGTAGCAAGCAGATCGGCGACAAAATGAAGGTGAGAGAGCGGGTTTATTCAGCCAAACCACACGTGGACAATTTCTAATTTAATTGACTTACAACCTTGTAGAAAATAGACGACCCTTTAGATATCCAGGCAGTAATGCTAAAATATACTGTATTAATGTAATTAAATACATATACAATTAAATGATGAAGAGGTGTAAAATGGAAATTATTCCAGGGTATTTTATGTCTAGTAAGTCAAATTGAATGTTACATTTAGCCTCCTCTGCAGGCAGAAAATACAGGAAAGAAAACGAAAATGCTAACCTGGCAAAACTTCTTGGGGAGGGGGGAGGGGGTGAGGAAGAAGAACTTAACAAAACACTACGCACCGTTTGCGGACGGGTTTTATTGTCGAGACATTAGCTCCAGTGGGTACCCGGGGCAAGTAGGCAACGTGTCATGTCCACTGAGGCGAAACGACATGTCCAAACCATGCGATATGTGAAAGGCAACTCTTTTCTCCCCAAACCGCTCACAGCGCTTTTTTGCCAACAGAGGAAGCTTTTTATATGGTTGGCTGGTTTTTTTTGTGTGTGTGTGTGTGTGGTGGGGGGGGGGGGGGGGGGGGGGGGGAGGGAGAATGAAGCACTTCATTTTGTATGACCATCACAACATTGGTATGATATTTGAGATAAGTACCACCACCTACTGGAAGATCTATAAGTAATAGTAACAAACCGTGGGGAGTCTGCAGAGCGTTCAGTTGTTTGGTTTTTAAGGAGTTTTGTTTATTCACTGGGGCTTAGCCCACGTGTAGCCGCTGACTTGCGAAAATCTCATCTCGTAGTCTCTACGCAATGGCGACAATAGTTGTGTTCCGTGATGTCACAGCTTTAGCAGGAAAACCTATAATGGTCTCTGATTGGCCACTCACTTAAAAAGTTCTCTTACATATTATGATTGGCTCAGATCAGAGGTTGAAATTATGGGTTCCCGCTATTTACGGTGTGAGTTTATCAAGCGGTTTAAATATTGAGAAAAACACTACGACTCTACCACCTTTACGCAATAAATCTGTCCTAAGCTCAGCCATAGAAGATGTTTCAACGTTAATTGGGATAGAGAAACCACACAAAGAACAAGAGAAGGCTATCTCCGCTTTTCTGGACGATGATGTTGATGTCTTTTGATAGCCTTTCTACTGGCTACGAAAAGTCTTTCATTTACCAAGGAATTCCGTTATTTTAGTTAGTTTCAAAAGTTCTATCCAAAGGGGCTAGGTTTTTTTTCCAAATTTCTCCTTTTAAACAGCAGATCACGGCAACTCCTGCATCACTTTGAACGCTGAAAGTCGAGAAGCACTTGCTATCCATGAGATACCATTTGTAATATTTCTTAATAACCCTCTCACAAAGAATGCAGGTATACTTAACTGATTTAAAATGAAGAAATGTGCACTTAAAAAGTAGTAGTGTTATAGGTAGATGTTGGAATGTTTGTTTTGCCGAAACCTGAACGTGTTTCGTGCGCTGAATAAGAAAAAACCCATGCATAGCTGTCAATATTAATTTATTCAAAATTATTACAACAGTGTCACAGAACACGGTTATAGCTGCTGTTGCACAGACGCTATGAGAGGATAATTTTCGCGAGTCAGCGGCTACACATAGGCTAACTGGGGCTAGGGTTTCAGCTCACATGGCTATGTAATTGAAAAACTAAGGAGCATAAACTATCAATACCACATGAGCAAACCTGCCAGCTGACATGTATGAAGAGATTCTTTTAAGAAAACCGACAAAAAGTGCAAAACGTCGTATATAGAACTAAATTTCTACTGTATTAGGGCGGTAATAACGTAACACTAAATCCTGCAAATATTAGATAAAGGATTAAGTCTTTCATTGCCATAACGCCCTGAGACGCCTGTAAAATATAGGCCCAACTCCAAAACGTCAAAAATGCAAACTAAACATCACCAGACCCGGATACTCATAGATTCCTCCAAGGCATAGACGACCTTCAAAAGCGCATCTAAGCAATGTAATAGAATTGACTCTTTTGTCAAAATATCAACCTTAATTTCTGACCAATTCATAAACAAATGCTTAAACTTAGAAACATTTCTTACCAAAAAAGACACAAAATTCCGAACTACAAATAGAGACAAGCAAAGACAGATCAAGTCACAAATAGATACCTGTATTGCGCTCCGTCAGGTCCCATTTTACAGCAATCAGTCACAAAAATTAATGCTAGAACCTCCATTAGAAGCGAGTCACCATGTTTAGCCTATTTTGCATGCCTGCACTGCATCATGGGAGTCTTGGAAACACCTTGACAGACAGGCGTGCAATCTCCTCCCCCACAATCATAACAGTCTCTTTGCCCCGAAGCCAAACAAAACATTTCCAGGTCCAAGGAACCCAGAATAAGCCTGAAAACAATTTTTGAATAAGGTTGGGTAGCAAAGATGGCCCACATTGGAGAGTATGAGGCCATTCACCAGAAAATTCCTTTCTCACTTGGTGAAGCCCAGACAAGGATTTATCCCATTGAATCAACCTCAGCGTGCAAACATCCATAAGCACATCATTAATTATGCCCAAAAAGACTTCATGATGTCCTAAGGCACTCGCCAGATGTGAAAAAGCTGTAATTTTTAACCCATTGACTTCTGGCTATTTTTGAGCTGAATTTACAAAAACAGACTGAAAACAGATACCTCCCCCCCTATTTTCAGTTTTATACAGCCCGTCAAAGTCAAACACAGCTGCACCTAGTCAGCGGTATCCAAGCTTTCCAACAGTGCTTTGCGGTCCCCACTTTTAATCCCTCGTCGATGTGCTGAAGCCAGCACACGTTGATGGTTGCTTGTATTTTTCATCAAAAATACAGCTATGAGCATATTAGGAGAGTGTGTCAGGACATTATGAAGTCCTTTGGGGCATAATTGAGTGCTTTGCTTATGGATATTTGCAAGCAAAGGTGGATTCATGATGATTTTTTCTTGTTTGGCTTTGCCTGGATGAGAAAATAATTTTCTAATGAATCACCCTCTCCTAAATGCTGTCTTTTCTGAAAACAAATTGATTCCAAAATTGTTTACACTGCTATTCTGGGCCTGTATGACCTGGAATTGATTTGTTTGGCTTCGGGGTGAAAAGACTTATAAAAAAACCATCTGACTTTGGGGAGAGGAGTGTTGACTGGCCCTCCCCTCGTGAATTTTTTCCTGGATCTCCCAGAATGCTTTTCAATACGTAAAGGCATCTTTATGGTTTTACAAGCCTTCAAGGAGTGGACATTGTGTTTTGAGGCCATGGAAATGAACCTGGCGGATCAGAATAAAGGTATCTATTTGTGTCTTGAGCTGTGTTTGCTGATCTCTCTCCCTTGTGTTGTATTTTGAGCGTTTTATTGAGAGGGGTGATTCTGCTTTTCTTTCCTTGTTCGATTTGAAATTTGTCAAAGAACCTGTGCTATTATTTGGCTTAAGAGTAGTTGCCAACACCTTGGTTGGATGCATATCTTCAAGACCATTTATCCCTTAGACTGATGCCTGAGTATCTTCATCTTGTTGTGTTTAGTTTGCATTTATGAATTTTTTGGGTTGTGGGTACTTCCCAAAGCCGGTACAGGCCGGTTGAGGGGTCAATGTGTTAAGCAAATTACAAGCAAAACTGTTGTAAGCAACAGGCTGTAGCAGTGCCATCGCTAGAAAGAAAAGGCACTGCAGTGCATTGTTGGAAACTTCAAGGCATACCGTCTTGGGTCAGCAGTAGCTAAGCTTAACTGGTAGTGTTGGACTTGAAATAGGGGGGGGGAGGTTTCTGTTTTCAGGCTGTTTTTTTACAATTTTGCTCAAAAGTACTCAGGAGTGAAAGGGTTAATTCACATATTTACATAGAAATGTGCCAGGAATGTTCAGAGAAGGGGGCTAGCTTGGTCCATTTTTTGCTTGTTGATGAAGGAATGTGTTCAGCATCGCTATAAACATAGCCAAAATTACACCTGCGGTTAAGTCTGGAAAATTTACAAAAATATACTAGAAAAGAACCATTTGGGACACAGCAAACCAGTGACAGGGAGACATTTAAAATATGTCCATGTTGTCCCCTCCCTATCAATAACTGGTTGAAACACCACAAATTACCAAAATCTCTCCCCTCCCCCTTCAATAATTGAACTTTTATTCTTATTTTATCAGAAAAAAGAGCCTGTGGGTGATGATGAGACTCTACCAAAGGAGGTGCTTGATGGATTAGAAGAACTTACAGCTGAAATGTTGCAGGTAGCCACTAGATCTTCAAATGCAATGAAAACCAACAATTTACCTACGTATGAACATCCTGAAAGCATGACTTATGGTAGTCTATGCAACTTATTCGCAACACCTCTACAACGTGAGTCGTAGAGAGTAAATCCCCCTACCACTCTGCTAGAGTGCTTGACTACGAAAGTCATAGTGTGTAATTCAGAGCTAAGACACCTTGTACTGTAGGCATGTTGCATACCACTAAAGATCAGCCTTAAACCACTATTGCTTCAGAGTCTTTTTAACTGTTTATTCTTACTGTCCCCTCATTTCCAGATTTAGTTTGCAGTTTTTTTGTCATGTACCTGCCAGTAAAATTTATAGTACAAAAATCCATTTAAAATTTGTCTTCATTTACACAAGTGGTTATCCTTGTGCGGTTCTTGCTGCCTGATATTTGCTTTAAGTTATTCCCTTTGCCTGCTATTCACTTGTTAATTCTTTCAGCAACTGACTGTCACACAAATCAAGATAGTCCGCACTCTTGTGGATGATGGTATGGCCAAGTGTAATGAGGAAGTTGCCAGGCTTGAAAAGCTCCGTAACGAGAAACTATTTGAAGTTGGCAATATATTGCACGACTCAGTTCGTATAAGTAATGATGAGGTAATTCTGGATTATCATCTCTTTTCCTTGTGTCTTTATCTACAAATGTTATATTGAGAACTTAATTTACTTGTATTGTTTTCATTTCATAAGGATGAAAACCCTGTGGATCGAATCGTTGGAGACTGTTCTGTCCGTAAGAAGTACTCTCATGTTGATCTTGTTCACATGGTTGATGGTGTTGACATAGATCGGGGGTCTGTCGTCGCTGGAAGCAGAGGCTACTTTTTAAAGGTTCCATAAACACCTAATTACTGTAAATGATCTATTAAACACCCCCTATCTAAAGCCTCCTATCTAATTAATGCCCCCCTGGGACCATCAAAATTTAGTAAATGCCCCTAGCGTTTATTAGATCATTTACAGTAAATAAGGTTGCCTTTGGAAGATCCATGTGTCCTGCAGTGCTTCATGGGTACCAAATAAACCAACAATAAAGCACTAGAAAAACAAATTTAGGGGCTGGAATTTGTACCTTATTACACTTAATTTTCGCATCGCTTTAATTTTGCAAATTTCACAATTTTAAAGAATCCCAAAAATAAAGTGACACAAAAATTAAGTGTCACGAAAATAAGTATGCACAAAAATTAAGTGAGTACACAAGAAGCCTTTTGTCTATTTAGTCATCTAATGTACATATAGTACTGTAAGGGGTTGTGTTGGACTCATATTTATAGATTTTTATGAAACTAAATTTAGGCCACGCATCTTTTTGTTACAAATTGTTTCAGTTTTAATTATTACAGCACATTTGAATCCCACTCGTTTTGCTTGTTTTTTTTTTCTATCCCAAAATCACGAAATAGCGAAAATAAAGTTATCTGGTTTTACGAAAATAGTAAAATCACGAAAATAAAGTGTTGCGAATCGCCATCTCAGAATTGAGAAATTTTGACGTCGCGAAAATTAAGTGTGATAAGGTACATAGTAGTATTTTTGTTTATATGCCTGTAAAAATTCACATGGTCCTCAGAGACCAGGATTCTGTCATTTATATGTTGTCCATGAACCCATGCAGGTTACAATACACAGGGTCTTGAGTTGACCTTATTTGAGATAGATGAATACCAAGATATTTCTCTATGAAACAAGAGAGGATATCATAGGAGGCCTACATGGACAAATGCAACTACTGCATAGGTGTGATGCAAGACATGTGCTTTTTCATTAGAAGAATTGCGGAAAGACCATGTGCGAATGATAAAAACATTGAGAGCAAGCCAAGCTTTGTGTCTCTATTAACTGTTGTTTATCCTCATGTGTTTATTTGGATATCTTTGTTGTAAATATCTGGCTGTGCTATCTGTAAGTGCTAACACAATATAACTTCTCGCTAGGGCCCACTGGTGTTCTTAGAACATGCTCTGATTCAGCATGCCACACGTATGTTGTATGGGAAGGGCTTTATTCCTCTGAGTACACCTTTCTTCATGCGAAAAGAAGTGATGCAAGAAGTGGCGCAGCTCAGCCAATTTGATGAAGAGCTTTACAAGGTACTCCACTACAATCCAATTAGTAACATTGCTCCTGGGAACAGGATCATGAAATCAGCAAAGCACATTTTATTTGCATCTATGCCCAAAATATTTTGTTGTTTTGACTGAATAAAGCAAAGATTTTTAACAGTTACAACAACTTCCCTCACAATACAGAAAATAGTTTTGCCTCTAAATTGCAAAATTTAAGTCTCTTGAAATATGCTAACAAAGTGTCTGGGAAATATTGTACCTTTATGGTGGCTAGTCTGTTAGAAAAGTATAATTAACAATGAATAGTGTTAACAACAGAGATATTAACAGACACTGTTAATATTTAACTTTTGTAGCTCTATTCAGACCTATAAATTATACTTCCTTGTCTGATAACAAGTGCTACGAGCCATTTACAACACCTTGTTGACTTTTTCGGGGCCTGTCTGATAGTTGAGGTTGTGCTGTGATCACTTGCAGGTTGTTGGCAAAGGTGCAGACGAGGCGGGTTATGAGGAGAAATACCTGATTGCCACCAGCGAGCAGCCAATTGCTGCATTCCACCGTGGTGAGTGGATGGACAAGAACGACCTCCCAAAAAAGTATGCCGGGTTCTCCACCTGTTTTCGACAGGAAGCAGGGGCTCATGGCAGGGACACCCGAGGCATCTTCAGAGTGCATCAGTTTGAGAAGGTGAGACAGATGGGCAGGTCCTAGGATTAGCGAACATGAAAACAGACAGAGAGAAGCAGACAGACAGACCATTGGATTAGCAGACAGATATCAGACAGAGAAAGAAAGACAGACAGGAAATTTTAGTCATTTTGTAGTTATGCAACCAGAATACTTTTTCAAACTTCTTGTCTCATTGCACATAGTCATTCAACTCATCCCTAAAATTTTATTGACTTTAGGGATGATATTGATAGTCTACTATACTTGATGGTGCGAATTTACATGTAAATACAAAGATTAAATTTAACTCACATTATATTACATACCTACAGTATCTAATGATGAAATATGTAGTCCTAAAAGTATAATGATACAAATAATAATGCATAATTATAAATGATGATAATAATGAAAATGGGAGGCATGAAACTATGAATTTGGCTGTTTCAAATATGTTTTTCTGCTTTGTTGTATGATGTTTCCTTGTGTTCTGTAGATTGAACAGTTTGTCATCTGCTCCCCCCATGACAATATTTCTTGGGAGATATTTGACGAGATGATTGGAAATGCGGAAGAGTTTCACAAGTCACTGGGAATACCCTACAGAATTGTCAGTATAGTCTCAGGTAGGGAAAGTTCAGATCAAAGCTATACTATTTTTTTCACAGCATGAGGTAGATCCTCAAATGATAGAGCTCTTGGAGACATAAAAAAATTTAAGAGGGGTTTCATTAGAACTTTGAGCAGTCCATGGCCAAAAACAATGTACCAAAATAATATTAATAGTTTTACCTAGATTTAAGTCAACAATTTTACTTATGCACCGCCGTGAAAAAATATTGAGAAATTATAAGAAATGCTATATAACTCTATATAGAGTTGAAATTGACACCGAAAATTATTGAGATAAATAGTGCTTTTTGGAGAATAAAAGTTAAATTTCATCAGCTCCCAAAAAGATATTTAAATGGGAACACCACGCATGAATGCTGTCATGTTTACCTCTAAAAAGAGAACAAAACCAAAGCTGTAGGCTTTCAATTTTTCTGGTACAAGATTTTTGACGCCTATGGTTTTTGACCAGTAAAATATCAGGCCTATAGCCAGGATTTTGAGCTGGGGTGTTTGTTTACCCATTTAGCGGACCATTTTCTCTTACGTACTGTAGCTTACCCTAGCTCGCAGTGGTACTCAATTTTCCTTCATCAGAGCGGACCTGGCTACGGGCCTGAATATTATATTATATTAGAAAGTTTTTTTTTAGAAAGTACAATTAAAGTCCTTTCTAATGGGATACTCACATGCCCCCATTTTAGGCGCACTGAATAATGCAGCGGCAAAGAAGTTAGACCTTGAGGCATGGTTCCCAGCTAGTGGTGCATTCAGGGAACTAGTTTCCTGCTCAAACTGCACTGACTACCAAGCCAGGAGACTACAAGTGCGGTTTGGACAGACGAAGAAGATGGGTGTTAGTGTGAGTTAACAGCCCTCCTCCCCATAGTTAATTTGCTTGTACTTAGCAATTTCTGTTTCTATTCATGATAATGTTTAGGTACAGGTGCAGGTCAGGAGTGTTTATGACCTGCCTTTCATCATCAAAGACTGTTACCCCCCCCCCCCCACCCACCTCTTTTCGGATAAGACCCATTTCTCTCACCGCACCTGACTACGCCAACTGTACCATTTCAGTGACAGTACTTACACATTCTGTTGAATGTAAACTGTTGAATGTAAACTAAAGTCAGTCATGTGAAGTGCATTTGGTCAGGCCATGTATCCAAATGTTAATTGTGATGTAAAACTAAACATTACTATTTTATTAGTTGGGGAGATATCCTGTTCTCCTATTCTACCATGACCCTGAATTTGTACTTAAAGAAACCTCGTTACTAATAAACTATTTGATTCTATTTGCAGACTGAATATGTGCATATGTTGAATGCTACAATGTGTGCTGTCTCTAGAGTGATATGCGCAATCCTGGAGAACAACCAAACCGAAGAGGGTGTGGTCATGCCTCAAGCACTGCACCCGTACCTCCCACAGGACTTGCACTTCTTGAAGTTTGTGAAACCGGCACCAATAGATGATAAACCAGAGCAGAAGAAGCAAAAGAAGAAGGGCAAAAACAAGGGGGCAAACAATGAATCAGTCGGGTGTTTAGAGTCAAAACTTGAAGATGTGAATCTATAGAAATAGACACCTTAGGATCTTGAAGAAGTAGAATAGCCACCAAGGGAAACTCTACATTATCCCATCACAGCATTGAATTCTTGAAATGTACAATAATAACTGGGTTTTCACTACCAGCCATTTCAAATCCCTGGAGCTGATTTGTTTCATAAAACTTTTTCATTAATGCAAATGAGATTTATATTTCATAGAAAAGTAAATCCACTTCAATCAATGGAATGAAATCCATCTCCTTAAAAAGTGGCTCCTTTTTCTTTAGATAGATGACAAGTTTATTGAAATAAAACAACAAGACAAAAGAAAACACGCATGGCCTGAAGAGAGACAAAATGATATGATATTCCAATGATCAAATAAACCAAGACAAGTGTCTCCCAAGTTGGCTCCAGTTAAGGATATGTTATAGTACAAACTCCCATATATGAGATGTGGGCCTGGGTCCTGATTTCATTTAATGAACAATGTTTGGGTTTCAGCAAGTCTGGTTCTTGCAGGTTTACCTCTTACTACCAAGCTCTCTTCATCTAAGATTATTTTAAGAATGTATTACTACAGTTAATGTGTAGTAGATGAAAATAAAGCCATGGAAACCAATCATACATTTTTCGCACATCCAATTTGTCAAACAGTAGACTCGGAGCAGTAGCTGCTATGTCCAGCATTTACCTTGAAAGAAAATAGAAATGCTTGACACATTGGTGACTGCTTGGAGTCTACATATTCAGTTGCTATGAACTTTGCATTACTTGCTAGACTTATTGCATGTCCGCTTCCCCATGGCCATTACACACTGCATCACTTCAAAGCCCTCAGCAGCTTTGTGCTTTCAGAATACGAGCAAAGTGCAACCCTGACACCTTAGAGACCAACTTAACTGCAGTTTTCAACATCTGCAATCTTTAGCTGACAATTTCCAACAGCTAAATCACCTGGCTTGTCATACAAAATCCTTGAAGTAGATCGATTGGCCAGCACTCAAATCACCTCTCGGCACTGATCAATTCAAAATCACCAAATATAATTGTTAGCATCAATAAGAAGCCAGAATGCATTTTAGCAGTTGGAAATCATTGACAAGAGCAGAATATTGAAAATTGCAGTTGTCGTTACTTCTCACTTTTTAAAAGGATTCCCTCTAGCCTGCTTGCAGAATAACTTGTTAGAGTAAATCATTGACAAGAGCAGCATATTGAAAATTGCAGTTGTCGTTACTTCTCACTTTTTAAAAGGATTCCCTCTAGCCTACTTGCAGAATAACTTGTTAGAGTTCCTCTGCATGGAGGCTAATTTCCTCCTGTGATAGTGAGATGTAAAGGCCCACCATTCCATTGTTTTTTTTTTTTGTGTATTGGTAGTTGTATCATTGAAATAACAATAGTGTATTGGTCAGAAAACTTCAAAGAAATTATCTACAAATGACCTGATACATTGTAGATGAAAAGAATTGGATGCTTTGTGTGACCTGTTACTGAGCATGATCAAAAATGGTGGTGTGATTGGGTGTTCTTTAACAAGTACAATTAAATATTTTACAATTGTGATTTTATTTTATTGACATACTAGAGAAGACCATTACAGCACGTAGTATAAATACATTTTGCAAAGCCACACTGGTGATTTTACAAATTTCTCCTTACAAAAATTGAAACTTCTAAAACCCTAGCAGACAATGCGCTGTGTTTCTCCTATCACTCTTTACAAATTCATTCCACAAGCATTTGCTTGCGCAACACAAAACCCTCTCATGTGGTCCAGATATGTCCGGTAAAGTAATTAGTTTTCCGCAAACCGGAAGTTGACGTACAACTCCTTGAATTTGTCAAATCCAGCAAGTACACCAGCCCCGGCCATACCCCTGAGGATGTTGGCTCCAGCTCCCTTCATCAGCGACATAGCTCCTTCTTTCTTCAAGATCTGGATGGTGCAATCGATAGAGCCCTTGTACTTAACGGCTTCGCCAGAGGTCATCATCATTCTTCGGCGGATGGTGTCGATGGGGTAGGAAGCCAAACCAGCACTGACAGTTACACCATAACCAAGAACAAATGAGATGACGACACCTGCATCCTCACCCAGAAGGATAGGCTTCAGGGTGTCATACAGGCCGAAGTAGAAGCCACGGTACACGATGATCCCGACGCATGAGATGACAAACCCACGGTAAAGACCCACAAGACCATCACTGGCAATGGTTTTCTTGTAGACATCGATCATGCCATTGAACTGGCGCTCTCCTCCTTTCTTTCCTACCTTGGCATCATTGGCTAATCTTGTACGGCAGTAGTCAAGGGAATAGACAAAGAACAGAGACATGGCACCGGCAGCACCACCGGAGGCAATGTTTTTGCTGAACTTGATGGCATTGCTGTCAGTCTTTTTGGGCTTGAAAAGAGCCTTGACTTGATCCTTGAAGGCAAAGTTTAGAGCCTGAGTGGGGAAGTACCTAATGCAGTTTGCCAGGTTACCTGAAATCATAACAAACCATTGGGAAATGCAAAAACAACAGACACTAAATGGTCACTAAATTTCATGTTTGGTAACAATGTCATTTAATTTTAAAGTATGATGAATCCTTTTTACTCTGATAACTCAAGCTCCCTGCTAAACATCAACAAACCTTTTTAAGTACCTGTCTTTTCAACTCGGATTACTCAAACTCTCAGTTAACTGGGTTGGTTTCTTGTCCCCCTTGATAGTGAATGGTGTTGCAACATAACTAGATAGCCTCTAACAAAAACTGTGCAGTAACTGAGGGTAATATCTATATTTAAAAATCTAACTTTAACATTATACTACCAGTTTTACTAAAATTATTGTTCTGATACAAATAATCAAATGTGGGAGAAAATGGTTTCTTGTCCCGTTTGATAGTGAATGGGGTTGCAACATAGCTAGATAGCCTCTAACAAAAACTGTGCAGTAATTGAGGGTAAAATTTATATTTAAAAATCTAACTTGAACATTATACTACCAGTTTTACTAAAATTATTATGTTCTGATACAAATAATCAAATGTGGGAGAAAATGGTTTCTTGTCCCGTTTGATAGTGAATGGGGTTGCAACATAGCTAGATAGCCTCTAACAAAAACTGTGCAGTAATTGAGGGTAAAATTTATATTAAAAAATCTAACTTGAACATTATACTACCAGTTTTACTAAAATTATTGTTCTGATACATCTATTCAAATGCGGGAGAAAATGGTTTCTTGTCCCGTTTGATAGTGAATGGGGTTGCAACATAGCTAGATAGCCTCTAACAAAAACTGTGCAGTAATTGAGGGTGAAATTTATATTTAAAAATCTAACTTGAACATTATACTACCAGTTTTACTAAAATTATTGTTCTGATACATCTATTCAAATGCAGGTGGAAAAGAGTTTACAGCCATTGACCAGTCTCTAAGAATCATGCATACCTCTCCAGAAGGAAAGAAATCCTTCAGATCTGTATGTTCTTGAGGTACAGTCGATGACGCCTTTGTAAGGATGATCCAGGCGTCCTGCTTTCAACATCTCATCCTGGTTCTGGACCAGCAGCTTTACACGCTCAATGGGAGCAGCAGCGGTCTTGGAAATAATGGCGGCAGCACCGCTAAGACCAAAATTCTCAACGAAGTGAAGTTTCTTTTGGCTTGCCATCTATTTAGCAAACGAAATAATTGTAAGAACTGGAGCCAATGAGCAGTGAAACAATGCAACATAGCACCTCCTTCATTAAAAATAACACATTTAGAAATTTGCTATAGAAATGCTATCCCACAAGTGCAAAAACATAAGAGCCGCATGATAATAACAATACTAAATACTTTTTTTTCTGCTTATCCGAGTTGCTATAAACAATCATTTTCATAAATCAATGCGAATGCCGGCGTACCTTTGTCGGATCAGAAGAATGAGAGAGCCATAAAAACTGCGAGCTATTTTTTACACATAAAACCTTTTCTTGTTGTAAAGTAAAAGCGCTGAAACTAGGAATTGTTGCGCAATCTGTCGGGAGGGGAGCTAGCGTAAGTCGGATGTTATCGATAAGTGAGCAAAGAGTCGAGTCATTCGAGTGAATTAGACATGTAACACTAAACTGACCTAGTTTAACGGACAGAAAAAGCATTACAGCAAAGCGTCATCGAGAATGTTCAGACGTAAAAAGAATATAATTATAAATTCCGGGGGAGTATAGTACAAGACCCTTCGTCTTCAAACACGTGAGCGACGAAAACGACGAGAAATGGCGACGACATGCAAGCGGACAGCTAGTTAACATAGGAGAAACCTTAATACAAATAGAGGTATCTCTTTTGATAGTCAAATATATAAAATATGGGTAATGAGGTCGTCTTTAGTAGACAGTAGAAGCTAAGGATGACTTGGTGTTCGATCGAAATGCCGGTGCAATGAAACGGCTAACTCAAAATTTATAAACCCAGGAATCTCCCGATTACTAGCCCCAAACGGCAGAAAATCACGAACTAGAACAAAGAATATGTATTGATCTCACTTACCGCTAAGTATTGAGGGTACAAAGCCTAGGATTGAGATGGTAAAGGGTACGTTAAATGTAGTTTGGTATTCGACCGGCGAAACCGAGTTCGATCAAAGAGGAAGAGCCACGCTGCGCCGACTGGGTAGAAGCCACGCACTGACCACGTGATAGGATGAGATGCTTCACGTGACTACCTCTCTAGGTCCCAGGACTCTGGTGAATACTTTTTAACGCGAGTATAATGAAGTGGAATAACAGCAAACATTGATTTGGGTGAATTTGATTCATTGTGGTACAATATTTTATACATTTTCTAAAAAAAAAAAAAAGAATCAGTTTGAGATCAATAAAAAAAAGAAATATATAAAAGAACTAACACAATCTAAAATATTTTTAAATGTTAATATATGTTAAAACATCGAGCAGGCTTGTGGGTAGTATTTGTTTTGCAAGGAAAGCCTGTCAATATTCGCTTATCAGACCGGAATTAACATTAAAAAATTGTCCTTCAAGTTATTATAACCATTTAATGATGAGAAAGACATTGTTTCCAGGTAGAAAAGGTCTTTTGGAAAAGCTAACTGGAGCTTTAAGGCATGAGGTGGGTGAGAAATGTAAATTAAATCTCTGATTTCAGGCCCGTAACCAGGATTTTGAGCGGGGTAGTTCGTTTTTCCATTTCAGCGGACCAAATTTCCGGTATACCCCTCCCCTCGCCTTATTACATTAGGCAACCAATACTTCAAATAAATTCAATCTTGTATTTAAAATGTTTTTAATAGGGTACTTTTTACATATAGCGGTAATAATAAAGATAATTATTATAAAAAGATTTTTATAGTCATTTTAAAGACATTTTGATGTGCACGGTATATCTCCAGCCAAACGTTATTATATTTTTGATTGCTCTGAGCGGACCTTCAAGCCAGGTGAGTGGGTTCGTCCGAACCCCTCGAACCCCCCCCCCCCCCCCTCCATGGCTACGGGCCTGGATTTTAATTCAAATGGAACTATGAATAATGCCATCCGATCAGCACTTTAAAATCGTCTCATGTAAGCTTTTAAATATGTTGTTTTTCTGATTAAGGAGACGCATGACAAGGAATCGATTGAGATGAATGACTATGACCGGCTATACCTCAGCTTGGCAGAAAAAGGCCTACAAGAATCTTTTACGTCGTTAGTTTATACACATGATGTTCATTCTATCAACGACCTTGAGCGAATGGATACTAAGAAAATTCAAAGCCGCACTCCATGGCAAAGTGCAGAACTTTTTGCAGCAGCTTTAAAGAATGCAAAGAGCTTGGATTTTAACAAATTGGCAATGGTAAACTTTTGTTTATGTAGCTTATACTTCTTTAATAAAAATCCTTCATGTTGAGTGTGTGTAAATTGGTAAATATTGTTTGCTAGAGTATTTACATAACCATGTATTTTTTTTGCAGAATATTGGAAAGGTAGATTATGAAGCCAAACTCAAGGAGGATGGTATTCCCATTATTTCTCTAAAAGATCTTTCAATCACTCAAAGGATAGGACGTGGACCTTACTCTGGCATTGTCAATGAGGCAACATGGGCAAAGCCAAACAGAGAAAAGGTAAAAAAATGGAAAAAATGTTAAGTATTTCTACAGTTTTTAACTTACTAGCTAACTTACTATATTTCATATTAAATGACATAGGAACTCTGGTTATATAAATCAAATTTAATTGCCGTCTTGCTTAATCCCTTAGACCATCGAAAACTAATAAATGCCCCTCCCCCACATTTATTAGATCTTTTACCATACCCAAATGGTGGTTCGACGGACTGTATACATTGCAGTTTGGGTAACAAGGTGTTTGTTATAGTGATGTCTTAAAGGAAAGTTAAGATTCGAAAGGCATGATTTGTGTTGTTATAAAAGAATTAAGGTCTCGGGAAAGGTAAACAACGTGTCCGTGGAAAAAAATATTGTAGCGCCGCAATTTTCACTACATGTACAAACTATATATCAAATAAAAGATTGAATTATCTCCTGCAAGTTTTATTTTTGCGATAGCTAATTCCGGGTTTAAGTTTTGGGGCCTCAAACGCAAAAGTATGGAGATTACTCTAGAGCGTAATGTACCTTGGCATAATTGCGCATGCACTTGCACATAATTGCATCTCAATGACAGATAGATGATCTACCAAAGTGTGTAAGGACTTTTTGTTATTTGACAATGTCAACAAAATATCACGAATCAAAGCTGGAACTCTCATTTCTGGGGAAATTTGGATGGGAAAAGTGCTATAAAAGCGATCTTCAGTCAAAAATCGAAAATTCCTTACACATAATTATCATAATTGTTAGTGTTACATGTCTAATTCACGGCATAATTATCTATCAGATCCCGAAAATTTGAAGGCGATATATTCAAACCCGTCGCGAGGTTACGCCAGACAAGCTCGAGTTCTAGCCTCAAAATAATACGGTAGAAAAGTCAAAGATTTGGCGTGAATTCACGGTCAACAGTACCACGGGAAACAGCAAAGGCCCATATTTAGCCATCTTAGAATGCGATTTCTTATTTTTTTTTTTGCAAAAATAAAGTTTAAGAACAATTCATACAGGTTTTGCAAAAAGCACAAAAACAAAAAGTGGTGTCAAATTTACCAAGACCTTAAGTGTACTAATGGTATTTTTCTCTAGATGAAAGTATGCCTAAGGTTTGCAACAAGTACTCGACAAAGCCAGAACTTTCTCCATGAAGCTAAGATGCTAACAAAGCTGAAACATGATAATATTATCAAGTTACATGGTGTGGTGGTGTTTGGGGCATTTGTTGAATCTATTGGACTGGTGAGTGTTAAGTCCCTGGGGGATGGGGTTTGGGTTCTCCATAAAAGTAGACAGGGCAGATTGTCCTATCTTTTAGGGTATAAAATTCCCTAAACTGCTATCCCTTAGGGGGTATTCAAAGATTTTTCTGATTCTGCCATCCCTTAGGGGTCTCACGCTAATTGATTATCCTAAACCACTCTAAAAGATTCTCATTAGAAAGATGTGCACCATGGCAGTGTGTTTGTTGTACTGCTATCTCTTAGGGTGAGAAATTGGTTTGACTACACCCAAAATGCCCTTAGGGTTAAAATTGATTTTGTCAACTTTGTCAACTTTGTTCCCCCTGGGACAAAGTGTACATCACTATGGTATAGTTTAGATTCTACTTATCATTTAAAGCTTATTACAAGTTCTAATCCTTGCAGGTTTTAGAGCTTTGTCCTCATGGTAATATTATTGAGGGAAGTGAGATACTTACGGTACACAGCTTGTGTAAGATTCTCCCTCAAGCTGTGTCTGTACTCCAATATATTGCAAGCAAGAACTTGATTCACTTCGGACTTAGTGATGCTGCTGTCTTTCTCTTTGCTAAAGACAAAGTGAGTAGTTGGCCTGAAACAATTAATATGTTATCATTGTTGTGTAAATATTTGATGAACAGCAGATACTGTAGTGCAGGCGAGTATCCAGGAATTGCTGAAGGGGGTGCGCAGTCATATGTATCATATGAAGATAGGATAATTTTTTACAGTTTTTCAATAATCTTTCAATAAGGAATGACCTAGTTTTTGACTGCCAAGGGTGTACGTGTGCCTTAAGGGCATATAGATGATGGAATCAGGGACAAGAGGACATGTCAAAATTATAAACCTGTCTACCAAAGGGAACCGGATGTTTGACATGTGTTTTGATGTACAAAGGATGAAGTCCCTCTCCCCAAACCCAGACAAAAAGTGTTATCCAAACTTTTTTCGCTTTTGCCATCTAATGTGTACTATCATCTGTTAACTTCTCTTTTGAGAGTTCGACTTATCACTTTCCTTGCAGCAGGAAAACTATTTTATTGTTTTAAAATATGCAGTTTTGCTGATATTTGTAACAAAATAGGAATTCTAAAAGAAATTATTATTTTTTCTTTTCAGATTAAAATATCTGCATTTTGGGGCTGCCATCCACAAGAAAAAGTAGCCTCAATGTATGTTCCATTCTGAGAATAATAATTCTTTGATATGGAGGGATGATCCATTTTACATATTGGACAAATGGGTTTTATTATTCATTGCTTGAATGCCATGCACTAGGATCTCCCACTCACATGCCACCTGGAGTAACAATGATAAACCTGATAAACCTTGTTTGCAGTTCCCAGTAATACCCCTCATATCAATCAATGGCTGTCGTTTTTCTATATAGTCTAAAAGAGCGTGGGGTGAGAGCGCGGGAGACCTGTGATATTCTAAAACGATATGGACTAGGCTCCATTTCCATGATGGCTGCCGGCAAAATTGTAGTAAACACGAATTCCTGCAAGTTTACGTTGAAATTCTCGACTTACAAAGCTCTAGAGCGATAAAAAAAGTGAAAAAATGATTAAAGCGGACCTCCAAATATAGTATGTAATGCCTAATAAGGAAATGACTGAGCGAGCTAGAAAAACAACAGTTTTTAGCACAAGATTGACTGATATGTTTGCTTGTTTTATGATAATGGCTCAAACTCACCTATAACATGGATGAACCCAAAGCACTAGCTCTAACATCAAGATACAAACAGACTTTACAGCTGATTCCAGTGCTTTCTGTGATTTGTAGAAGCCCCGCCCAGATCCCCTGGCTTGGTAATTCAACAATACGCAACAAGGCTGACATGGTGGCATGGTTTGCTTACTTTGCTGAGAGGGTTTGTCATGTCATACAGAAGAGCAAAATAGTCAATGCTGTTCAGAGAAAGGTATATGTCACAATCATACAATGAAAAGCGACAGGTGTATGGGTCATTGCTATACGTTTTATTATAAAATTATAAAGTGTAGCTTAACCTTTTTTATTTGGAAATTTTTTTTTAGGAAAGTGCTGGAAAGACATATTTCAGTTTGGTTTGTCCGGAAGTAATGTATACCCTGTTGGATCGATGTAGTAAGGCCTCACACAAACTGGGTCGCCCTTCACTTGAGGAGATCATGGCATTTGTCACTAGCAAGGTCAGGAATCCATCTAAATTATTTCATTTACAATTGTAGATGTCCTGAAATAGGACAAAAACATTGTTTTTTTTTTAAAGAAGTAGCCGGTGCTTGGAAAATAGTGGCTGGCATTTCCGGCTAAATGAAACCCCTGAGGGGAATTTCTGAAGAGGACACATCTAATAAATTTCATATAAAATTCCCGTCACCTCCACTTCTTGGATCTGCTATTGAAGGCTGATATTTGTTTTATGCTTACCTGTAGAGTTTCCCTCCAATAGTCCAAATGACTGGTAGCTACACATCAACTGCTGTTGGAGACTTGTCTTTCGACAATGGCGAACAGGTCCTTCTTATCTCGAAAAACTGCACAAGGTTTGTAGAGTAAGATAACCCTCATATGCATTTTTAGACTCCCCAAAAACAAAAACAAAAACAGTCGCCATAGCAGACCCTGTTGAATTCCAATAGGCTTAACTGTTCGTATTGCTCGTCGATTCAATCTTTCTGCATGACTTGTCATAGATCCATTTCTCTCCAGCAAATCTCACAAGTCTGGGGAAGATCTTTGGTTTGGCGAAAAAGAAGACGGCCAGCTGGGGCTTTTTGATAGTTCCATGGCAACCATACTAAACCCTGAAGGTATGCTCTTACTGTCTACTGTTATAAGAAGTCACTGCACATTCTAGTAATAGTAAAGAAATAAAACCGACTTGTGAACATTTCTTACATATGTAGGACCAAACATTTACACCGCATATTTACAGTACAGTAAATTTTCTTTTGATATAGCACGCTTTTAGGTATAATTTTGATAAAAGTGAAGTAACGCCCATTTTTTGCTGGATCAGTAGGGCCAACTTCTGAGTTGAGCCAGCAATCTGTTCCAGTGGCAGACGGCGATGAGCGTCCACCGTCTGAGGAACTTTCTGGACAGGGTGAGAGATGCATCATTGAATAATGAACGATGGAAATAGCCATTGCATTATTTTAACTACTTATCTACACATGCTTATAATATCTAGTCCCGGTTGAAATCACTGCGCGAGGGCCTGAGGCGGAGCATGCGTACCGAAAGGCGCTGCTTGAAGGCAAGGTCCAGGTGTATCGCGGGCGCATCATGCTGATTGGTCAAGATCGCGCGGGAAAGACGAGTCTGAAAAAGTCTCTGCTCGGACTTCCATTTGACCCTCGTGAAGTGAGCACCGAGGGAATCGAGGTGGATCCATCTACATTTGAGGTGGATATAGACCAAGTGAAAAACTGGCGTCCAACTAGTAGAAAGGCGTTAGCCTCAGAATTTGCTGATGACATCGCACGCATAATGGTGGATGAGTTAACAAGAAAGGAGCCAGAAGAGAAACAGCAGCATGATGAGCTACACCAATCACAACAATCCCTCCCAGACCACGAGCATTCCAGTCACGATGAACAAACCAAGTTGAATCAGGTAAAGTGTCGTTACATTCTAAAGTATCCTAATAATATAAATTACTTTTCATAATATATTTGTCACCATTAAGGTATTCCGGTATTGCAGGATTCACTCAATTCACCAGTTTTGCAGTGGTACAAGTATGTCCTCTGGGTCGGGCGCGGACACTTATCAGCTGTCTAGCTTTTCCTCTACTGTGATAAATCTAAGCTGAGGAATGCTGAGGAATCGATGTTACAAATACTGGCAGATGACACATTTACTCTATTCCGACTTATTGTTTATTAATTTATTTTGTTCAAACTCTGTTGCCTGTTTTTTTTTTTTTTTTTTTTTTTTTTGTAGTTTTCGCTGACATAGACTTTTGTTTTCTTATAGGATGATTCTAGATCAAGATCGGATACACCTCCGTTACCCAACGACGTTGCCGAAGAACAAAACGAAACTACTTTTTCTTGCGAGGCCTCCGCTTCTAAAGAATTATCCGCTGAAGAACCCGAAGTATCCCTAGACAACTTGCAAATCAAAATCCAAGACGCGATTCCAGAGGACGTGACAAACTTGGTAATCCAGTACCTTCAGAACGTGGATATTAACCAGGAATATCCAGCAAGTCGGGAGACAGTAGTCAGTATCTGGGACTTTGCTGGGCAACATCTGTACTACGCCTCTCATCCTGTCTTCCTGTCACCCAGGGCAGTGTACCTTCTAGTGTATAACCTGAAGAAAGACTTAAACGCTGAAGCAGAGCCTTGCGTGCGCCAGGGAGTTTATGACGTCTTGCTGGAAAACCCTGACCGACAGACTAATCTGGAAGGTATCTTATCATGGTTAGTTTCCATCCATAGCATTCAACGAGGAGACGAGGATGGAGATAGCGATGTTGTAAAGGATGAAGGCAAAACGGACCAGAAGCTTCCGTATTTGCGGCCACCAGTTATCATAGTTGGAACCCACGAGGACATGGCCTTCGAGGATCCCAAGAAGATGGAGATGCACATTAAAAAAAGTCTTCAAGGGAAAAGCTATCAGCAGCACGTGGTTAAGCCGTTTGTTGTCGTGAACAACACTCTCTCATCAGGAGATAAGGGAGTTCAGCTCCTGCAAAAGACCATCGGTGAAGTGCTTAGGACGGAACCTTATATGGGAGAAGATGTACCTGTGCGCTGGTTCAACTTCGAGAAGGTTTGTCTTGGTTATACAAGCTTTTACCACTCAGAATGGATTATTTTTGCGTTTATAATTCTAGGATATCACATAATTTATACCTGCTTAGGGATAGCTTAGACGCTGGTTTTAATTCCAGCCATTTTAAATTGCTAATTCACTTTTTTAATCCTATTATGTTAAGCTAGCATCATTTCGCTCTTTAGGAACACTATGTACTGTGTTCTCAAATTACAATGGAAGGTGGTTTTCGAGTTGGTACGACCCTCATATTTCAGTCAGTTTAAGTGTTTGTTTACTTTACAGGTAGTGGAGACTCTAGTGCAGGGGAAAACCTACCATCTCGCCCTGACAGACCTTGAGAGAATTGTCAACGAAGTTTGCTTCATCGACGACAGTCGAGAGATATCCGCCATGTTGAATTTCTACCATGACCTTGGGGTCATCGTAATGCATGGTGGGACGGTGGTACTGCAAGCTCAGTGGCTAATAGATCTGTTTAGACGTCTGATTACCATCAGGCCTTTTGATGAGCAGGTAAGCGGTGTCAGCGGTAAATATGGGCATAATATAGGCTTTCCATCCCTTAAAGGAGCGCCATCGGAACCTAAACAGCTTTAAGCCGCATTGTCACCAGTTTACCTCCGGAGGTTCGACGGAAACCTCAACCGACAGAAGACAAAGCAATCTATTAGAATCCGCGTAATAAAACAGGCCATCCGCTCTAAATTATCAGTCACATCCTCAAAAAAACTTCCAATAGACACACTGCTTTTACAATTTAAAATATTTTCCGCGTTTTCCGTTAAAAATCATCGAAGATTGTTACGTAATCGAACGGAAGTCAACTGGTAACAATGCGGCTTCAAGTGACATTGGTATGTGTCTTGTAAAAAAGTTTCCAACATTGTCTTCATTAATGCTTTTATTTTTTTTACTTAGAACGCCTTGTTTGCGGAGTACTGGGCCGAGCTGGAGGAAAATGGAATTTTGCATATGGCGTTAGCCGAGCACGTGTTCAGCGAGGTAGTGGCCAGCGGTCACTCCCAGGAGGACATCTTGGCCATGATGGAGCATTACGGCCTCATCGCCAGGTTTAACATCATCGGGGGCTCGGACAGTAAGCGCTATTTCGTCCCTGCTCAGCTAAGTTCCTCCCCGGAAGGTATCGTTGATGTGACGCCTTCTCCTGGTGACGCATGCGCATTGTACGTTCATTTCCAAGACGGTTTTGTCCCACATGGATTGTACACGATGCTCATATCTAAATTCATCTCTTGGATTTCTAGCGGAGAGTGTAAAAATGAACCAAACTTATATAGAAACGTCTCCAGGTTTATTATTGGTGCTGAAGCAGACTACGAATTGATAATTGTTTGCCGAAAAAGCTACATCAAGATTGTGTTACAGTCAATAGCAACAGACTGCGATGACGAGGAAGCAGCTACTGTGTCACGCTCTCCTGTGTCACGCTCCCCCGCGCCAGTCATCCGGGCCTTTATTGAGCAAACCTTACAAGACATGTCACTTGAATGCCCTTGGCTCCGAAACATGCGTTACCAGTTTTGCGTGATGTGCCCATCATGCATCGCGGGCCCCAAGCCTTGTCAGAAGCATCGAGTCGCTTCGTGTGCAGACGACGACTGTATTCATTTGCTGCCGATAAATTCCGGCCGAGTTTTGATTTGTAAAAAGAGTTACGGCAAGGGTTCGCGGCCCAAAGCACACGGCCTGGAGGATTGGTACCAAATCGAGGTAGTGAGTCAAGAAGTTCATGTATTCATTGCATTGCTGGTCAAGGTAGCGCGCGTCGCATGGTTAGCTGTGTGGCCACGGTAAGGCGCGTCGCATGGTTAACTTTGTATTGGTGGCCACGGTAGCGTGCGTCGCATGGTTAACTTTGTATTGGTGGTCACGGTATTGCGCGTCGCATGGTTAGCTTTGTCTTGGTGGCCACGGTAATCCGCGTCGCATGGTTAACTTTGTATTGGTGGCCACGTTAGTGCGCGTCGCATGGTTAACTTTATATTGCTGGTCATGGTAGCGCACGTCGTATGGTTAACATTGTAATGTTGGTCTCGGTAGCGCACGTCGTATGGTTAACTTTGTATTGCTGGTCAAGGTAGCGCGCGTCACATGGTTAGCTTTGTCTTGGTGGCCACGGTAGTGCGCTTCGCATGGTAAACTTTGTATTGGTGGCCACGGTAGCGTGCGTCGCATGGTAAACTTTGTATTCGTGGTCATCGTAGCGCGCGTCACATGGTTAACTTTGTATTGGTGGCCACGTTAGTGCGCGTCGCATGGTTAACTTTATATTGCTGGTCATGGTAGCGCACGTCGTATGGTTAACATTGTAATGTTGGTCTCGGTAGCGCACGTCGTATGGTTAACTTTGTATTGCTGGTCAAGGTAGCGCGCGTCACATGGTTAGCTTTGTCTTGGTGGCCACGGTAGTGCGCTTCGCATGGTAAACTTTGTATTGGTGGCCACGGTAGCGTGCGTCGCATGGTAAACTTTGTATTCGTGGTCATCGTAGCGCGCGTCACATGGTTAACTTTGTATTGGTGGCCACGTTAGTGCGCGTCGCATGGTTAACTTTATATTGCTGGTCATGGTAGCGCACGTCGTATGGTTAACATTGTAATGTTGGTCTCGGTAGCGCACGTCGTATGGTTAACTTTGTATTGCTGGTCAAGGTAGCGCGCGTCACATGGTTAGCTTTGTCTTGGTGGCCACGGTAGTGCGCTTCGCATGGTAAACTTTGTATTGGTGGCCACGGTAGCGTGCGTCGCATGGTAAACTTTGTATTCGTGGTCATCGTAGCGCGCGTCACATGGTAAACTTTGTCTTGATGGCCACGGTAGCGTGCGTCGCACTATGATATCTGGGTTTGTTTTAATTGCATTTATTTGCTCTTTTATTTGATACCCATACGGCAACGACGCGGGTTACGACCTCAAGTATGGATTATCCAGTGCAACCTTATTTGAACGTGTGGAAACGGCCTGGTAGTTAAAAAACATCTGAAGATTTGCATCATTTTTTTTGTTTGTTTTCAGACGTCTTCAGAGCCGCTCCCTAAGTCTGGGTCGAGCATCGTGTCACGAGACACCTTTATGCTCCTGGCCCGTGAGATAGGCCCCGCATGGAAAGCCCTGGGACGAGCGCTCCTATTGGACAACGCCGAATTGGACCAAATCGAAGCTGATGAGAAGCAACTGTACGAGCAATCCTTCCTGGTGCTGCGCCGCTGGCATGAGATCAATGCGTCAGCGGCTACACTCGATAATCTGGGAAGAGCACTGGTCAAGGTTGGACGCGGAGACCTGGGGAGGAAGCACTGCGGTGACGCACTTCAGGGGGCTGAGGCATGCGCGCAAGGTACGACGGGCTGTTGTGTAAAATTATTCGTTTCTGAGTTTTGACTAACCCTTGGGCAGACGCCGTTCTATGGGCTGTTCCAATGCAAATAAACCAAGTCGACTTTTTTCAGTCCCATTAACACTTGCATTAGACACAGAACAGCGTTTGAATAGCGACTTTTAGAATTTAGAAAAAGACAGTTTGGGCGCCGAAACGCAGTGTAAATTACAGCGAAATGTCTTCAAATGCCACCATAATGAAAACAAGAATACTTTTTCTTTGCGTGTTTGTGGCAGTAGTTTAAACCGAAAAAAGAAATTGGTGCGGTCTTCTGTCATCCGCCGTTTCGTCATTCTAGCAAAGTGTGAAAAAGCACTATTTTCATTGGCTGATTTGGGAAAACCAATGCGACATTTTCGATTTAATTCGTTTTTTAGATGGTTATTTCGAGATTTTAGCACATTATGTGCCTTATAAGTGGAATGTTATTTGAAAACAACAATGGTGTGGCAGACAAGCTTTTATATTCCGTGCATAAATCCTGTTTACTCATGGGAATGTACCTTATCATTCAAAGACTCGACCGATTCAGCAAAGGCACCAATCCCCGTGGCTAGTCCTAGTTCCAGTCCCCCGGTATTTCTCTCGTACCAGTGGGACATGCAGAAAACTGCGCTAGAGCTGGGTCGCCAGCTGCGGGAGGCTGGTATCGAGTGCTGGATGGACGTGGGGCAGATGGGAGGCGGGGACTTTCTCTACGCCTCCATAGACGCCGGCGTCAGAGGCGCCAAGGTAAGGCTGTCACGTGATCATGCCACGCTTACTTTTCCGTGACGCACGTGTCTGACTCTTGCGACTCTGTTACCCTCACCTTGTGTGCCAAATCTTACTTCTTTCTGTTCGACACCAGGCTGACTTATGTGGATCGATCGCTTGCGTGACCTGGCTGTGAAGTCACGCCATGCCTAGGGCGTTGCTAATCAGTTATTGTGCATTTCCTTAAAGGTAATGCTGTGTTGCGTGACGTCGCGCTACTGTGCCTCTGAGAACTGTCAATGCGAGGCGACACTGGGTGGTCTACTGAAGAAGCCGATAATCCCGCTTCTGTTCGAGGAGATCCCGTGGCCACCCGCGGGTCAGCTGGGACCCGTGTTTGCTAAGCTGTTATATATTGATATGACCCAGTGTTCCGAGAACATTCCTTCTCAGAAATTCCAAGAATTAGTGCAAAGAATCGAGAAGTATTGCTCAAAGTGATATAAAAAAAAAAACAGTTATCCGCAGGTTTGCGGGACAATAGTACGTTTCAGTGCTTTTATCATTTTATTCCAATCTATTTTCTGGCGTTTTTACTTGATTTCCTGTGCTTGTACATGAACTATCAGGAGGCGTGGGATCTGGGACGAGGAGATTATCCTTTTGACGTCACAACTTTTGCCAGCTAAGGAAACCCGATAATTCTTTCTGAGGAATTATTGGGAGATAAGGGATGGACGCTGATTATACCTTCCTGAAAGTAGCTTAATTCATGATACTGTGTAATAACGCGCCATAAAGTAAAGCTAACTCGGCGCGTTTAATAAGTCAGGCTAACTTTGACGCCTCAATTGGTTCTTGCAAGCTAGGTTGTGGAACCAAAATGTAACATTAACTGTAAATAGCGAAAAGAAAACGCTGTCTCATTTTTCTAAAAAGAATCGACAACTTAAAATAAAGCAAACTAATAAAGCTTTAAAATAAAGCAAACTATACAAAGCATAAATAGCTTCACTGCCAACTTTATTTATATCACATTACTAACGTGCAGCTATACTAGTAACAGGATATCATAACATACACCTAGGACATATCTAACGGAGCGAGGTACATCTGAGAAAATATATGGCAAAGGTCCCGTATATGACGTAATCTTCGTGTAATGTTCGGGCTTGCATCGTGTCTACTTCGTGTTACAATTTTGACGACAGTGCGAGGCGAATAAAGTGCACCCACGGCACTGGTGACCGTGGCAGAACTGACGGCACATGTAGTAGAGCTCTTCGCAACCCTCCATACATCCTTGATAGGAAGGCTTGGCTTGAGCCTCACGGGCCTCGTGGACCACGAGGGCCAGTCCAACGAGACAGAGGAAAACTGAGAACTTCATCTGAAAGAAAAAGACACTAAATAGTGACCAAACACCGGAAGCCGAAGCCCGTGAGATTTTAAGATTCTGTACTCTATCCTGTGAATGCCACTGATATTAAACTATTTTTTATAAGAATTTTTAGTTGAGGGCTGGTCGTTCTTAATTTCGGAGCTGAGAGGCTGAGAAAGTTCTTTACGAGTTATTAGGAAAGGAATTACACAAATGATCAATAGCTATAATATCAAGGTTGTTATTATAAATACAATTTAATTCTATATTTCAGAACGCATCAAAATAAAAAAACAGTTTTTTTTGCTATCTGAGCCACGTCATTGGTCGTTCCTGTAAAAAGTTTTTTTTTTTTTTAATGAATACCAAGATTGCTAGGATGAGATACGACTTCATATTCGATTGACTTCTACCTAGACGGCGTTTTGTATGGTATTTTCATCACGAGCAAGTCGTATTTTTCGTTGATCTCAATTTTAGCGAGGCACATTGTAAAAGCGTCGGTATCAGGTGCGTAGTCATAGGTATCACATGGAAAAAGCATAGTATTTGAAGATTCCTTAATAAGAAATGACCCACTTTTTGGTCGCCAAGGGGGGATGCGCGCGCACCCTATGTACGCGCCTGTCAACAACCGCTATTTTGTCATCCTAGAAGTATGATAATGAGTGAGAAGGCATCCGCTTTGAAAGACTGATTTGAGGATACGATTAGGATTTGTTCGATTGAATCTGTTTTAGTAACGCACGAAGTCTTGTTTTTAGTTTTTTTTTTTTTTTTTTGCACGATTTGTCTCCTAATATCGAATGAAAACAATAACGAAGGCGTATCTTTCTGGTTTCACTCCACCATAGTAGGAAACTATATGATTCCACTTTGTACCACCCCGTCGGGAGTAATCGCGTACTTGTAGAAAGTATACGAGTACACTAAACTGTATCTTCGCTAACGAGGTTTTATTTAGTCTCTCTATAAAAAGCAATCGACAGAAATTATGAAAGACTAACAGTACTTAAATTTAAATAAGCCTGTATTATTTTATTCCTCTTTATAACTACATAAGATGAATTGAAGAAAAACAAATACAGTCCCAAAACCTCCGTGGAATTATACAAATCAGTTATGCAAAAGTGATGCCACTCAATGTAATAGTGTTTTCCTCTTTTTTAAACAATCTAGTTGCTGCTGAAATAATTGTTGAATGAATCGTAAAGTTCAAACTGAAGGTTAATAAAAAAAAAAACAGAAAGAGAACACATGAGCGCATATCTGTAATGGCCTTGAGAGGGTGTTGACTGTCAGACAACAGGACATGGAAAAACATGTGAGCAAGGCAATAATGATTGAACCGGAGGACATTAACAATTCATTGCAATAAGAGATAAATTGTGACAAAAATAAAAATAAAATAATAAAATATTGTATCCCTGGATTTTCTATTTTGGTTTGGTTTTGATTTTCTTATTTCTCTATTTTGGGGAAGTACTTGATACTTCAGCGCGTCGAAGCCATTTTCACTACTTTGCTAATTAAAAAAGAATGATCAATAAAGTTAATAAGATAATAGTCATTTTCTTTTCAAACTAATGGGTTGTAATATGATATTTCTGTTATTACCAAATTTAATGAATAAAAGATACAAATTAAGGCCTTGAATGCCTATTTTCCTCTACAATTTCTTCTTGTACGAGTACGGTTATTCACATCTTACCTTGTTTATGTCAGGCTGGTGATTTGAGAATCAGCGACTCGTCTGTCTTAGTGTCTCGTCTAGCGCGTCGAGCTGTTTTTATAGGTTGTTAAAACACACTATGTCCTAATAACACGTCTACATGACCACTGACAACACGGAAACGCCTGTCCGGGTAAAAGAAACTACCCCACTGCAATAGGCTAGGACAATCAGAAAAACAACTCAAGAAATTTCCACACAATCCTTCCCGTCTCTTATTCTGAAATCAATATTTGACAAGCGAAAACCTTTTTTTAATATGAGGAAAGTGATCCCATTGTAAAATCATAGGTTAATTTTGTAGAATCGACCCTTTTAAAGTTGGCCAAGTTAGATAAATTGAACTGAACTGTCCCAGTTAAAAAAATAATAATTGTGATAGAATACCAACCAAATGCTAAGTTTCTATCAACATTGATACGAGAATCGTATTTTTGTCAATTTGCGAAGTTTGTATTGATAAATTACAAACTATAAATGACACAAATTCTTCCGGGATTACTCTTGAATGGCCTCCTATTGTCACGAACACTTCCATGTGGGATATTGACTTTTAATTACACGTCTGTCGGAAGCAAGAGCGGAAAGAGTATTACTCAAGAGAGAAGGTATGAAAGTTCAATTCTCACGCGCACTTGTAAAAACTGATAATCGTAACACGCAATTCCGGTCAACCAACGTAACCAAGGGACCATTTGATATTTGAGATAACATGTTCCAGTCCATTCCAGCCAGCTGAGTTACTGACTCGATTTTATTTTCTCTGGAATTTCGCCTTGCCTTTAGCCTAAGTGTGCTTGTTTTCAATTTCTATTCAAATGATTTAGGGTGGCTCGAACATTTATTTATTTATTTCCGTAACTTACACCACAGACATCAATGTTCGTTAATTTGTGCACTAATAGTCAGTCATTTTTTATAAGAACTTTTTTAAATACTAGGAACATGTCGAGGCTCAGATGGCAGTGTGATGCGTTCCTAAATGCAGAATCAAATTGTGTTCATAACTACATTGGGTATTTCCTATATACATCTCTAATATATATGCGCGCAATTAAGAGAAACTAGAGCGAACAGGTTTGACCTAGAAAAAAAAAATTCTCGCCCTCAAGCACCTTCCCGACGGTAGCCATAGCCGTCGATTTTATCTAGTTTTTATAGAGGCCAGCGAGTCCTTTTCTTCCTATTTTGTTTGTTGTGGCTTACTATGAGATTTTCCAGGATACATTACTTCAACCCTATCCGCTTATTTAAGCCCACTCTTAAACATGCCCTCACCCCTTAACGTCCCCCCTTAAATAAGAAACATGGACGCTTGAACTCGTAACGTAAACGATCTAACAAACGTCCCCTACCTAAAGAACGCCCTCCCCTAGCTTACAAGTTTGTATCACCCCGCCCCCCCCCCCCCCCCCCCCTATCCCGCTTCCCTCTTAGCTAAAAAAATAAGCGACATAGGAATTCCAGTAACTTAAATCAAACACTGGTGAGGAAGTAGCGTCTTGCTCAATGTCAAGAAACGCTTGCTATGCAGGCCATTATTAAACATGATACTGAAATTAGAACCCAATGCACCTGGGTTTAATACATTGGTTAAACGTCCCCCCGTTTATAAGATCCTTTACGGTACTCAATTTTTGGAGAAATCACAGCTTTGAGCGAAAGATGAAAATTGACATAATATTTGCACAATGATCGACTGCAGAACTGAGTATCACACTATTTGTTGGATTTCAAATATCTTTTTTCAATTTTTATTCTGCTTTTTCTATTCAAAATACAAAAAAAAAAAAAACTTAATCTAACCTTGTCTGGTACAATCCAGGTATGGATTACAGTGGACTTCACTCTCGTGTTAGGTTAATAAATAAACTCCAAACATAAAGAAGGCAATACAAAATAAAGTTGATAGTAAGCAACGCTGGAGGAATGAACCAAGAAATCCTCCCTCTAATTTGGCTGAAATGAGCCTTGACTTGCGATCCGTGATTATTTAATGCCGATTTAGACAGCACTATTTAGTCGTATACGACCTGCCTACGACATGTCATGGTTTACACTCGAGTTGTAAAGGTGTCGCATACAACCACAGACTTACCAACCTCACAGTCAGTCTCCACTCAACCCCAGTAGCTAGCTCGAATATTTTCACGACTGATCACCTCCTGTAATTGTCCTATAATTATCTCATATCCTAGAATAGAGGTCACAATAAACTGTCATTGCTTTGTGATGTGTATTTAATACAGAATAAGCGGTATGAGGGATTCCGCGTTACTTGATGCCTATAGAAGCTAGTCCGAGCTAGTTACTGGGATTGACTGGAGACTGACTGAGAGGTTGGTAAGCCTGTGATACAACTAAATTGTGCAACCTGGTCAAATTACGTTTCGTAATCTGAGCAAATACCCCGTTGCGCGCAAACGCGCAAAGGGCTTAAACTTAAGTGAGTTTCCATATTTCGTGTCTGCTCAATTAGCTTTTTTAAATTTTCATGCCCCAGGCGACGCGCTCATTCCGGTGAGGTTCTTACTTCAGAGTCCATTTTATCTCTAAATAAAAAAAAGCCTCTTAACAAAATGAAAGTAGTAAAAATCCTCCCATAACCATAACAAAAATTTTGAATGTAGTCAGTTATCATAGCTCCCCTTCCAACATGCCGCTAACAAAGTAATTATCGAAGTCCTCCTCGCTCGCCAATGGCCTAAGAGTAAGAGGAAACCAACGCTCGCAGGGTACACGTTTAGGTGAGTTGTTTTTTCATATTTTCCCTCCTAGAGGGGGTACTTATTAGGGGGACGCATTTATTCGAGCATACATCTAAAATATACCTTAAAACTGTTTGGATTTAGCAGTTTCTTTTTAAGCTACAAAATATTTACGATACAAACTGAAAGCGCAGGCGCCCTTTATTCCAGCTGCTCGGGCTCTCCTTGACTACAGACGAGCGCTTTGCCACCGAACACGACATCACACTGTGACCATCCCGCAGTACTTTCGAGCCAAGTCTCTTCTCAACACGGTTGAATGTAGTAGCGCTTGCCCCAGGTTCTCAAAAGTGGCGCTGGCGCCTTGGGTTTGATTCCACCGCTCAAGCATGCCATAGCAGCGTTCATAAAGTTTGGACTCGTCAGCTTTAAGTTGTTCTAGGATCGAGTCCTTGAGGCCTAGGGCGCGACCCAGACGCTCCCAGACGACACCGATGTCATCTGCTAACAGGACCAGGTCCTCGCGCGAAGGCTGGCCGGTCTTGGGGACGCATTCACACGTCTGCAACAAAAAAGAGCAGACCTTCACTCACGATGAGCTCCGGGGGATACGGAAGAAGCACCCAACTTGACTAGGAGGTCCGCCCAAATAAAGGGAGATAAAACCCCTCCTGTGAGCTAGAAAATATGGAAACAAACTTCCCGTTTAAAATAGCGCTTACAGACCCGTCATGGCACCACCTTTACGTTAAGAACTCAAATTGGGCTCGAAATGCTACATTCTATGCAACAAATAAAGCAGAAAGCACTGCACGATTAATTGGTAAAGGCTGTAGATTTTAATGTTGTCATCCATGGGGTGTTAAGGTGGTCAGTGGACCCTCAGATATCAGAACTTCTAAATCAATTTCCAGTAATTATCTTTCATTTATCACATAATCACGTTTAAACATATTGGGCAAAAGAGTATGGACTTTTTATTATTATTTCTCATGAAAGCTTTTTTTTTTTCAAGCTATTTCAAGGTTTTGATTCAACAAACAAACACCACCTCGGCTCTTACCTCGTCGACATGCTCATCATCAAACCATCGCTCTAGTCCAGGAGCCACGAGACGCGCCCTCTCAGAGACGTTCTCGCAGACCAGCGGTCTTTCCTCGACACTGATTACGTGACCACAACCCTCATCCGGGCACTCCACCTGACCATGCTCTTCGCACTCTTCAACAGCGCATGCGCAACACAGCACGCACAACTCAGTGCTCATGCGCTCGAGCCAGTCCCACTCACGTGACAGCTCACTAAGCGCGTCCTCAAGGAGCATGCGCACTTGTTTCGGTAAGCCTACGTTGCATGCTTGCCAAGCCGTGGGGGTTCCCGCCGTGAGTGTGGCCTTGACGTACCGTTTGCAGCACACGAGATACAAGTCAAAGTCTCGGCTGGGGCCGATAAAGAACCGGGCGCCATTACGGTGCAGCTTCGGCTTGTGTGAGAACCCGAGCTCCGAAAACTTGACGATGAGACGAGACACCAGCTGCGGGAACAAGCCATGTGGGACAAAGCCGTCCGGAAAGTGGATGAGCAGAGGACAGGGGTCCCCATCTTTAGGACAAGCTTTAGTCAGAGACTCGGGTGAGGAGGTGAGTTGAGCCGGGACGAAGTACTGCACGGATTGCTGGCTGTTTTCATCTGGTGCGTTAAGCCTGGCAATCAAACCGTAACGTTCCATCATGGATAAAAGATCCTGCTGCGCCTGGCTGTTACCAGGGACAATCTCGCCAAACACGTGATCTATCAGAGACTGGTGCAGGGTTCCCGTCTTCTCCAGGGTCTTCCAGTACTTTGCGTGCATAGGATCCTGCGGTAGCAAAAATCTTTGATAATTCAGATTCAAAAAGGTTACGCTCGAGATTTATTTGTTAATATATGTAACATTTACTTATTTACATTTAATTTAACACAAAACACGCTAAAAAGACTTAAAAGAAAGAAGAAGCTATAATATATATCAATAAGCAGATAAAAAGAAAAGAGAAAGAACTACACTTCAAAGATAAAGTTTAGGACGTCAAATAGAAACACTAGTCGCTACCAGAGTCTTAATGAACCATTTTCTGAGTATCTAGAAGTATCTATAGTCTTAAAATGAGTATCAATTTATTTAAATTGACATCTTACCATGTGGTCAAAGGTGCGTACTGTGATCAACTTCTTGAACAGATTAATCAGCCACTGACTCTGCAGCACTACCGTGCCCGCGTGCTTGACGATCACCCGCAGATCGTGGTAGAAGTTCAGCATGGTGTTAACCTCTTGGTCGTCTATGATAAAGCACTCGGTTTGCGCGATACGCCGCACTTCGCTCAGCGGTAAGAAGTACACATTGCGCTCTATCTGCTCAGCTATGGCCTTCTCGAAATTGAACCACTTGGCGGGTAGCGTCTCTCCCATGTACGGCTCTGACTCCAGCACATGAGCGATCTTAGTTTTTAGATCCTGTATTCCCTGGTCATCTGACGACTTGGTATTGTCTACCGAAAAGAACGGCCGAATCACGTGCTCGTCATATGTCTTACCACAAATTTCTTCGGCCAGGAGCGCGTGCGCCTGCTTGACTGGAACGCACGGTTGGTCAGCGTGTGTGCCGACTATGATTACAGGCGGGCGCAGATACTTTGTTTTAGTGGCGCGAGTTGTGCCTGTCTTGTCTGAAAGCAGCTCGGCCTCTTCATCTCGCTCCTCCAGGCTCTGGATGCAGTGGACCGTTACCAGCCACGAGATCAGGTTCTCCAGGTTCGTCTCATTGTTCGCGTTGTCCAGCTTGATATCAGCCACGCCCTGTCGCATGCAAGGCTCCGCCCTCTCGTTCAGGTTCTTGCTCAAGTTGTGCGTGAGGACGTAGACAGCTCTGGACGAAAAGAACACGGGATGCGTGGCATAGTACAAGTGTTGTCCTGCAAAGTCCCACACGTCCAGGACGGTCTCCTTTCGAGTCTCCATATGATCGCCATTCTTTTTTGCTAATAAAGAGCCTAATTCTTGTGAGACGAGGGCGACTAATTCCTCTGGCAAGGAAAGTTTTAAAGCAATGGTTTCTGTTTCTGTAATAAAAGAGTGTTCTTCAACATTTGGGACGGTTGAGTCGATGGGATCATCACTTTCAATCGATAATTGTTCCACGGACGTCGTCACCTGTCGAGAGAAATGTTCAATACTCAGACTTTAGTCTCTACCACACCGTCCAGCCATGTATAGCACTTTTCAGCAATCAATCAGAAGGCAGCATTCGTAACTATTAGCTTGATTTAAAAAAAAGACCATAGGCGACCCAGTAAAGGGACCAGAGCCTAAACTAGAACCGCCCACACCACCGTAGCCAAGCCTTTGTTTTTGTTTCCATTCAATAATGGAAGGTGTATGCTTTAAAATCTCGAAATAACCATCTAAAAACAAGGTTTATTACTTTATTAACCATCGAAAATAAAGCATTGGCTTCCCCAAATCAGCAGATGGAAATGGATACTTTTTTTACACTTGGTACTTTGCTAGGATGACTAAATTGCGGCTGACAGGAGTAAGTAAGCAGCTGCTTTGTCTCCTATTATCTTTGTTCTACAAAGGAGATCTTTTGTCTCTATTCTTCTCGTTCTTTGTGTCGAGGTGCGGATACTGTTCATTTGCCCAATCAAATTGCAGCTTGTAAGAGCTGCGTACTGACCCTCGAGGTGCGGATATTGTTCATTTGCCCAATCAAATTGCAGCTTGTAAGAGCTGCGTACTGACCCGCTGACAGAGGCTGTTTAGCAATTAATCTTCCAGCCCGAACTGGCTCTTAGTCAATGGCTTCCAATCAGAATGAAGCAGTGATGGGGTAACCCCCTTACCAGACGCCAGTAACCAACCACCGCATAGGTCAGGGCCCTAACAAGAAAGCAATATCTCGCTCCAGCATGCACAAACCTTACCAAGAAGCGAATAGCCCATTCTGTAGCATAGCCCAGTCCACCGACAAGAGGTCAATAGAAAAGCCTAGAATAGCATAGACCACTAACAAGAGGTCAATAGCCAAGCCTAGCATAGCACAGTCCCCTAACAAGAGGTCATTAGCAAGGCTTAAATAGCAAAGGTTCCTACAAAAGGTCAATAGCACAGTCCCTTTACAAAAGTTCAATAACCCAGCCTAGCATAGCACAGTCCCCTAACAAGAAGCTAATAGCCCAGCCTAACATAGCATAGGTCCATAACATAAGGTCGATCCCGCAGTCCCCTAAAAAGGTCAATAGCCCACTGCACCATAGCCAAGGCCCTTTACTTTAAGTCAATAGCCAACCACATAACCAAGCCCGTTAATTACCGTTTCTACAAGTGATGCATCTGCTAAATCTTGCCGTTGAGCTAAACTGGCGATAGCCTTAACATCGGGCATGTCTTGGGATGCCTGGCCCCGGAATAACTCTTCAGCAATCAGCCTAGCGAGCGCGCGTACTGATTGGTTGTTTGAATTTCCAGCTTTATCACTGTCACATAACCGTTGCCAGCGGCTGACTTGCTCGACATCCACCTCAAATGTAGATGGATCCACCTCGATTCCCTCGGTGCTAACTTCACCTGGGTCAAATGGAATTCCGAGCAGAGACTTTTTCAGACTCGTCTTTCCCGCGCGATCTTGACCAATCAGCATGATTCGCCCGCGATACACCTGGACCTTGCCTTCCAGCAGCGCGTTTCGGTACGCATGCTCAGCCTCAGGCCCTCGCGCCAAGATTTCCGCAGGGACTAAGAAAACGACGATGTTGTCAGCTTGAATGCTAGTCTTGGAGCAAATTTTTTTTATCACACAAGGGTAGTTTTTTTAGCTGCTTACCCCGATCGTCTTGTATGCTACTTGGAAGTTTATCCGTGGTTTGTGTGTGGCTTGTATGAAAGCACCCAAAGGTCCCATCGTTCTTCTGCCCAACCCACAGATCCGCTACAGAAGAAACCGCGGTGTCCACATCCACGCTGACTGCCTCAATGAACCTGAACCCAAAAAACCGAAAACTTCAGAAAATTGAACAACCCTTACCATAAAAAACGAAAACTTCAGAAAACTGAACAACCCTTACCATAAAAAACAAACATTTTATAAAACTGGACAACCCTTACCATAAAAAACGAAAACTTCAGTAAACTGAATAACCCTTACCATAAAAAACGAAAACTTCAGAAAACTGAATAACCCTTGCCATAAAAAACGAAAACTTCAGAAAACTGAATAACCCTTACCATAAAAAACGAAAACTTCAGTAAACTGAATAACCCTTACCATAAAAAACGAAAACTTCAGCAAACTGAACAACCCTTACCATAAAAAACGAAAACTTCAGAAAACTGAATAACCTTTACCATAAAAAACGAAAACTTCAGAAAACTGAACAACCCTTACCATAAAAAACGAAAACTTCAGAAAACTGAACAACCCTTACCATAAAAAACAAAAACTTTAGAAAACTGAAAAACCCTTACCATAAAAAACGAAAACTTCAGAAAACTGAATAATCCTTACCATAAAAAACGAAAACTTCAGAAAACTGAATAACCCTTACCATAAAAAACGAAAACTTCAGAAAACTGAATAACCCTTGCCATAAAAAACGAAAACTTCAGAAAACTGAATAAACCTTACCATAAAAAACGAAAACTTCAGAAAACTGAACAACCCTTACCATAAAAAACGAAAACTTCAGAAAACTGAACAACCCTTGCCATAAAAAACGAAAACTTCAGAAAACTGAACAACCCTTACCATAAAAAACGAAAACTTCAGAAAACTGAATAACCCTTACCATAAAAAACGAAAACTTCAGAAAACTTAATAACCCTTACCATAAAAAACGAAAACTTCAGTAAACTGAATAACCCTTACCATAAAAAACGAAAACTTCAGCAAACTGAACAACCCTTACCATAAAAAACGAAAACTTCAGAAAACTGAATAACCTTTACCATAAAAAACGAAAACTTCAGAAAACTGAACAACCCTTACCATAAAAAACGAAAACTTCAGAAAACTGAACAACCCTTACCATAAAAAACAAAAACTTTAGAAAACTGAAAAACCCTTACCATAAAAAACGAAAACTTCAGAAAACTGAATAACCCTTACCATAAAAAACGAAAACTTCAGAAAACTGAATAACCCTTACCATAAAAAACGAAAACTTCAGAAAACTGAATAACCCTTGCCATAAAAAACGAAAACTTCAGAAAACTGAATAAACCTTACCATAAAAAACGAAAACTTCAGAAAACTGAACAACCCTTACCATAAAAAACGAAAACTTCAGAAAACTGAACAACCCTTGCCATAAAAAACGAAAACTTCAGAAAACTGAACAACCCTTACCATAAAAAACGAAAACTTCAGAAAACTGAATAACCCTTACCATAAAAAACGAAAACTTCAGAAAACTTAATAACCCTTACCATAAAAAACGAAAACTTCAGTAAACTGAATAACCCTAAACCACAAAAAACAAAAATTTCATAAAACTGGATAACCCTTACCATAAAAAACGAAAACTTCAGTAAACTGAATAACCCTAAACCACAAAAAACAAAAATTTCAGAAAACTGAACAACCCTTACCATAAAAAACGAAAACTTCAGAAAACTGAATAACCCTTACCATAAAAAAACGAAAACTTCAGAAAACTGAATAACCCTTACCATAAAAAACGAAAACTCCAGAAAACTAAATAACCCTAAACGAAATAGAGAAAACTGAAAAACCTGAACCACAAAAAAACCCGAATACTTCAGAAAACTGAATAACCCTGGACCACAAACAAAAAACGCATTTGCAACCGAAATTTGCAACGCATAACAGTTTTGATATAGAAGTATCTTTGCCCCAAAGCCAAACAAGACAGCTTCCAGGTCAAAGGAACCTAGAATAAGCCAGAAAACTATTTTTGAATACGGTTGGGTGGCGGCAAAAATGTTCCACATTGGAGATTATGAGGCCATACACTATGAATTTGCTTTCTCGCTCAGTAAAACACAAACAAGAAATTATGAAATTAAATCAACCTTAGCGTGCAAACACACAGCATTTATTATGCCCCATAAACTGAATGATGCCCTAGGGCACTCTCCAGATGTGAAAAAGCTGTAATTTTTAAGCAAATCACAAGCAAAACTGTGTCACCAACAGGCTGTAACAGTGCCGTCGTTAGACAGAAGAGACACCGCAGTGCATGTTGGAAACTTCAAAACATAAAGTCTTTGGTCAGCGGTAGCTTAACTTGACCGGTATTGTGGAACTTGAAATTGAAGGGGGGGGGGGGGGGGGGGGAGAGGTTCAGTCTGTTTTTCTTACAATTTTGTTCAAAAGTACTCAGTAGTGAATAGGTTAAATCGCATTTTAAATCGCAGGAAAAACTGTTTAACAAAAATAAGCACCAGAATCAAATGCTTATTTTGAATCTTTTTTCCCCACCAATTTATATAAAATCACATAAAATATATTAAATATAAATATATTGACGTAATATATCAACGCTCTATCTCCACGGTGTTTATCTATCTAGTTATCTAATTCTACTTTGTGCAGGACTCCCCACCACTTATGCTCGCATTGTCTTCTTCTTTGGCTAGCCTAGAACAATTACTTTATAATTATCTTATATTATTTCATACAATACCAAGATGGATCTTCAGATAAAACCGTTATCTCTTCTCCTTTCTTGAGATTCATTTCAATTGGCGTGTGAGATGTGTAATCTTCTTTGACGGTCAGTACTGTGAATTTGATCTGAAACAAGACACCGTTACTTATAAGAACGATAGCAAAGAAGAGCTAAGTCTTATTCGATTACTATCTTCTCCGGGTGAGGAAAAGCGTAATAAAAGCGTATGGTCGATTACTTTCCTTCAAGGGTGGGGGAAGGGTTATAACAACTTATGGTATTACTGAGGCAAGGTTGGTGGTTGCCCTTCTGGGGTGGGGTGAGGGGTTTTAAGAGCTTATAGTATTATTGAGGCAAGGATGATTACTGCCCTTCTATGGTGGGGTGAGGGGTTTAAAAACTTATGGTATCAGTGAAGCAAGATTGATAACAATACTTCCAGGGTGAGGGATAATAGGAGCTTGACACCTCAACCAGCCTGTACCAGCCTGGAGAAGTGCCCACAACCCCTAAAAAATGATGCACAAAAAAAAAAACACACAACAATACTCAGGCATCGGATAAATGGTCTTTGAAGTTATGCATCCAACCAAGGTGATAGCAACTACTTTTCAGCCAAATAATAGCTCAGGTTCTTTGACACATTTCGAACGGACAAGCAAAAACAACAGAATCGACCCTCTCAACAAAACACTCAAATTACCACACAAGGGAGAGAGATCAGCATACACTGGACCGCAAAGCACTGTTGGAAAGATAGGATACCGCTGACTAGGTGCAGTGGTGTTTGACTTTGACGGGCTGTAAAAACGGTGGAGGGGGTATCTGTTTTTGGTCTTTTTTTTTTTTTTTTTGAAATTCAGCTAAAAAAATAGCCAGAAGTCAATTGATTAATGTATCAGCTAGAGAAAAGAAAATTACTGCACCCGAGGTAAGGGTAATGAGCTTGTACAGTAGAAGAGTAGGTTGGATACCTGCTCCAGCATAAGAAGAACTTCTTTAATGGACATCTGCTTGTTATCCACAGGAGATATACAGATTTGGCAGACTTCTACTATCTTTTTTGGGGCATCAAATTGTTGCCAGTCCTGGCCAAACTAGACAAAAACACATTATTAAAATCACTAGGGAAATACTTGAAAACACTTTTTAATGTACTCAGAATAGGTAGAGGGAGTTAAGGGGCCAGTCACCCCCTGGCTAACAACGGCTAACACACTGCCACAATCACTGATGAGCCATGGCTCACTAGAAAGTGTTGTGTGCATACGAAAATTTTATTCTGTGATCTGTGCAATACAAATGTATTATCAATATTGTTATATGTTGTTGTTTTGTTGCTGTTGTTATTGTTTTTGTTGTTCTTATTGCTGTTGCTCTTGTTGTTGTGATTTTAATTGTTATTAAATAATTAAGCGAAAACAAGTGATAATTTCAACAATGTGAATTTTACATTCACAAATGTGTCCATTTTACAGTGTTAAATACAAGTCCACTGCTTAAATAAACCTTACCCAAAATTCCAAATCACTAGACATACCAGTTTATAGCTTCTTTGTAAAGTTGGCAGGTTCTGGAACAAGTCCAGTAACAGGTGGCCATAGCGGTAAACAGCAGATGTTGATTTCTCACTGGTGAGGAAGGTATATCAGACACAAGATTTAATAGAATCAAAAAGCCCAAACTGTCGCGATCTCGTACCAGAACAATGAATACAATACACCAAAAGCTGGAAATCGACCCTGCCTAGTAATAATAATAAGGCAGAGTCGATTTCCAGTTTTTGGTATATTTTAGACACAAGATTTAATTTATATTTGTACATTAAAATTCATATAAACCAGCATTCAATGACAGGTAATGTATTTTTTATTTTTTTAAGGTGGGGGGGGGGGGGAGGGAATACACCGTCAAAGGTATCATATGGAAAAAACTGTTATCTTTATTGCAGCCAAGGTGGTGTCAGCCTACATTCCCCTTCCCCTCCCCTCCTAGCTGTGCACCTTTTTATGGTTGTGTAGCCAGGATTTGCAGAGGGGAGAGTTATGTGGGTATAGGAATTATGCAAGAGTATGCTACAATCTGTCAATTAGAAAATAATGATTTGGCATCTTGAGGGAGTGCTGCTATAGACGGGGATGGGGGGTATCCCTTGTTTGCACCCCTAGCTAGTTACCTTGTATCAAAATTGAGAAGGCTTCTTTGGAAGCCACCAAACTTGATCTTCAATCAAAGAAATCATGTATAAATAAATTTTATTGTAAATACACATTAAAAATGATAAATAAAAGAGTGTAGCACAAAACAAAACATTTTTTTAAATGCTAAAAAAAAATTAAGAAAACTCCTTGAAGGAGAATAAAACATCCATCACAGAAAGAGAAAAAAACAAACATTAAGTGAGGAAAAATGCCCTATAATCATACATCTGTTTTAATATCATACATCTGTTTCACTTTCAATGTTCAGGTTATATATTACTCTGCACTTTAATTAATCTGAACTTACTTTTTGGTTATCAAAAACAAAGAAAGAATGGTGTCCAATGAAGAATGCTTTAAAGCCATTTTCCTCCAAGTAGACCAGAGCAGCTGCAATTTGACAGGCAATGGAATGGACTGCTCGGACTGTTGTGATTTCTTGACGAGAAGAACACTCAAGCAAACTTCCCCTATTAGCATACTCTAGAACCTGTTCAAAAAGATAAGAGTGTCTAGCTGAACATTAAGACAATTAACAATTAAGTGCTGTTACTTGCTGCTACCACTGCACATTTACCACCAAATAAAAAACAGCTTTTCTGTGTAGGTTGCAACTTTACTCAGGCAGATTCCAAAGAGCCTACCCTTCACAATCGTATTTACCCATCATCACCCCTAACAAAACTAGAAAATATGTCATTGGTCCACAAATCTTCTAGTTCCAAAGAGTGCACAGTTAATGTTCTACACATTTTGTGAAAATGTGTAAAAATTGAATAAGACCCCAGGGGATAGGGGTGGGCTATACATGCCTGTGTGAGAATGCTTGAGATCTGAAACAAGTTTCCTATGATGTCACAAAATCTTAACCCTTATCAACCACAGAAAACCTGATTAGACCATTTTGTACTCGTCTAAGGTTCAATGAAAGGGACCAATCATATTAAAAATTGAAATAAATTATCAATTTGTAAAGACCATTTGCATCATATGTTATGACATAATTTGCATCATATTCCATGAATATTATGATATTTGCCCTATATGACCGTATAAAATATATTTTATGAAATCATCTGGCAATATTATTAAATCATCTATGCATTTATTATGAAATCATCTATACAAGAAGTGCCTCCTTACCAATGCAACTGAATGTGCATATGGCCCAAAGACCACCACCCCGTACAGCTGTAGAATATTTTCATGGTGCAATTTAGCCAGCCATTTTGCCTCTTCTAGAAATCGGTCTTCTTGTCCAAAGTCTTCCGCATACCTCACACATACGTCAACCTAGATAACAGGTAGAGCACAATCTTTACAAAATTACCTGAGGTAACCTAAAAAATACTTAAAACATTTACTTGCAACCAACTTATAGGGTAGTAACCCTAAACCAGACCTCTTTTACATCAACCTCTGAAAAAATGAACATTCACTACCGTAGTTCCATTTGGTCTTCTCCATTCAGCTTTGTAGACAGTTCCACAACATGAACTTTTGTGGGCGATTCTAGTACGAACTATGATGTCTTCCCGCTCAATTATCTTGATTCCATGTGTCAGCAAGAACCCTCTGTATGCATTTGCTTCAATACCCTGATAAAAAAAGGTAATAATTACCTAGCAGTCTTATATGCAAAACATGTAAGGCACATTGCATGATTCCAGGAATGATCATCCCCCTACTGGAATCCAAACTATAAAAGGGTTGGGGGCTGTTACAGTGCCAAGAAAAAAAAATATATCCCTTTTTTGGATCATGCAATGTGAATTCATAGACAACACCTTTACGCTTTTCCTAGATTTTAAGCTCTTCAAATGCAATTATTCAGCTAGTTATGCAAGCATCAAAATGCTGTTAATAACTTCATTTAGGAGGTGACATGTATACAGTCTGTATGAGCAACTCTTGTTCTAGTGTGTCATCTATAACCCTTGCACCACCATTTCTCTGTAGAAAGTCCAGATTATGTACAAATTAAAATCTGTTTCTGGAACCGCTTGCCCATAGTTTCAAATGTTCTTGAAAGAATATAGGGGAATAAGTGTTCATAATAAATCATATGAAGCTAATTATCAACTCACCATCGAGTTGATGATCCTCTGATAGTCAGTAATAGTTGACTGCTGTAAAATATTTTGCAGCTTCGGTTGGGTGCGTTTGTAGCCTAGAGGGTTAGCGTTTCTGAGTTGGTTAGTTAGAACTAGTTGTTCTAGCTGTTCTAGCGACCAAGTATTATAATCATAGCACAAGATGTTGAAGCACTCCTGCAGGTCATTGTAGACAAGAAGCAGGTAGAGTTGTTCCTGGCTACTAAATGCAGTTTTCCTTATCTGTAAAATGTGATAACAAGAAAAAATGATATTACATCAGCACACATTTTTTTGAATAATAAATTAAAATATAATATAACACTGATGTATTTGCAGTGCTAATAGTAAGGTTATCACTTTTTATAGTTATTTTATTATAGTATAGGGCAACTCATAACATTACTTTTTGATGAAGAAAGTTTACAGTTTTCAGGAATGTTTTAAGGCATCCACCAGCAATCAAACAAAATAATTTGTTTCAAATACAACAAGCCATACAAGACATTGACCACTCAAAAATTGTTACAGACAACTTCTTTTTATTTTGCAGGTCTCCACCTAACTCCTCCCATTCCATTCCATAAATAGCCTCTTTCAGCTTCCATTTTGTCATCCTAGCAAAGTACCAAGTGCGAAAAATCATCCATTCCCATCGGCTGATTTGGGGAAGCCAATGCAATATTTTCATTTGAATTTGGTACAGTAAGTGAAGTATTAAACTTTGTTTTTAGATCGTTATTTTAAGATTATAGCACATTATGTAGCTTCTGATATTAAAAATAAAAACAATTACAAAGGTGTGGTTGGCAATTATCTGCAATTATGCAAATTTCGAAATTTTTACAATGCTAGTACCAATTGACCTGGATTCAGGTTTATCAACCCTGTCACAAAATTAACCAGCCAGCTTACCTGACTAATCGCTAATGTAACCTGATCTTCTGAATAAGACAATTCACCCATGTCTCTGGTTGTGTACTCCATTGTTTTTGGCTTGTACTCTCTATCGATGTTGTGGCTTCCCTGGGTGTCCAAGTTGTTGTAGGGTGCCTGCCGTGATAGATGGTCAAGTGTTGGTAACCTGGTCTCAGATGGTGAGTCTATATTGTGGCTTCCATGCACCCCGGTCCAGTCATCTACAGCTTCTTCCGATGAAACATTATCTGGTGGTTTTTGGTTTTTGGACAACGCTTCTGACATGACATTTTACTACTTTTTCACCTGAAAAAAAGATGAATTATATTTTACCATTAAATGGGGTAAAGACCTCAAATATTCAATATCTATCTATGCAATTTGTCATAAATAAAAACAAAAAGAAAAGGGAATTTACGGCTAAAGTACTACCCCTATCGTGTAAAAGTTGCACCATAATAGATGCTGGCCTCTTGATTGAGATGATTAGTCATAAAACTGAAACTTAAAAAAAATGTTAAGACAAGTTCCAACAGAATATGGAGCAGTTTTTTTATCAATGGGCATCATCTTTATTTGAAGCTGATGAAATTTAGTTTTAATTATCCAAAAAGCACTGTTTTTCTCTAATTTTCGGTGTCAATTTAAAACCAATAGCATTTCTCACATAATTTCTCAAACTTTGAACCTTTTTTTCACGGCAGAGCAAGCCCATAGTTATAACCTAAAGCTATATGTAAAACTATTAATATTATTTTGGTACATTTTTGGCGGGTTGATTGCTCGAAGTTCTAATGAAACCTCTCTTAAATAGCTTACAGCAAAGAACTACTGCTAAATGCCTTACTTACAGTAGTGGCTTTGAAGTGTATTTCATTATTAATTTAATAGGTAATTATTTTCTAATTTTTTCATTACTGTTGTCACCTAAGGTTGACTCTATGACTGCTTCTTGCTCAATAGAAGTAATCAATACAGCAAAGTGGATTTTTAAGACTGGAAATTGGTGGCCATTGGCAACTAATAGATATGTCTGCTAACTCATTAAAGGGAGCCCCGCAACCTACTCATTGTTATTGTTCTCATCAAGAAAAAGTATAGAATAATTCACATAAAGACACTTTTACCAACTTTTCTACACTTTTTACAGTTAGGGGATGTAAATGTAGAAGAATATATAGTAGTTTTTGATTTTGCAAAATGTTTTGAATTTTGTTGGCAAAGAAAATGGCCACCAAAGCAATGCATCATGGGTAGGTTGCGGGGCTTCCTTTAACAAAGTGTACAAAGCATAAAGTATGGTATCCAAAATTTCCAACAGTGCTTTGCAGTCCCATATCTAATCTCACATCGTTGTACTCAACCAACTGGCCCCTGGCTATTTTTTAGCTGAATTTCCCAAAAAAAGACAGCTGTCATGTGACACACTTGCTGTACCTAGTCAGCGGTATCCAAGCTTTCCAACAGTGCTTTGCAGTCCCATATCTAATCTCACATTGTTGTGCTTCACCTAGCATAATCACAGCTGTCGACTCACCCACATTAGGCGGGTGTTGCAAGATTTTGGACATTATTATACATTCTCTGGATTCACCCGCATTGGCTCTCTCTGGTTTTTACACATATTTACTGTATTTCACCCGATTTCACAAGATAAATGACCAAGTTGGGTTACACTTAATTTTTGCATCACTTTAATTTCGTGAATTTTGCGATTTTGAAAAATTCTTGAAAACAAAGTGACGCGAAAATAATGTGTAGCGAAAATTGGGATGCGTGAAAGTTAAGTGAGTACAAAAAAAACCTTTCTCAGAAATATTAACCGTGTAATAAGCTTTATAGAAACACCTTGTCTATTTAGTCCCATAATGTAAAATCAAAAAGCCCAAACTGTCGCGATCTCGTACCAGAACAAAGAATACAATACACCAAAAACTGGAAATCGACTCTGCCAAATTTTCGTCTTTAATAAGACTTCTTCAGGGCAGACTGAAGTCTGAAGTCTGAAGACTGAGTCTGCCCTGAAGAAGTCTTATTAAAGATGAAAATTTGGCAGAGTCGATTTCCAGTTTTTGGTGTATTGTAGTCCCATAATGTACATATAGTACATTAAGGGGTTGAGATGGACAATTCTGAACTGTATTTATAGATTTTTGTGGATCTAAATTTACCTGACGCATGCTTAGTTCTAATTTCACCTGTTTTGCTTGATGTTATTGTCCCCAAGTCGCAAAATCAGGAAAATAAAGTGACCTGCTTTTTTTACGAAAATAGCAAAGCCGCAAAAATAAAGTGTCCTGAAATATTGCCTTCTAAAAATTGAGCAATTTTGATGTTGCAAAAATTAAAGCCGCATTGTCACCAGTTTACTTCCGGAGGTCCAACGGAAACCTCAACAGTTAAAAGACAAAAGAATCTATTCAAATCCGAGATATTTAACAGGCCATCTGCTCTAAATTATCAATCACATCCTTAAAAGAAACTTTCAATAAACACACTGCTTTCAATATTTTGAAATATTTTTCGTGTTTTCCACTAATACGTTGGAGATCGTTACGTAATCAACCGGAAGTAAACTGGTGACAATGCGGCTTTAATTGTTATAAGGTAGTTATCATTTGAAACCCCCACCCCTACGGTCCCGGGGAAAAGTGGGGTTCACGTGGGGGTTATTGTAGGGTCAGTCATTTCTATTCCATGACTGCGAAACCCCCCTTGGCAAACATTCCTGGTTACTCGACTGGGTCTTCACAACATAATTTCTAATGAACATGGCATCTGATAAAATGAAACGAAATTGTATGGCTTGTATGGCTCAAGTAAGCTAAGCTTACAGGTCCGTCTGATGTCGTGTAAAGTTGTCTATTCAAATATCAAGCGTGAAGGCTGTATTTAAACTTTTTTGGATTAAAAGTGCATCTAGCTAGAGTCAAATAAGTGGTATAGCATATTTTGTTCGTTGGTTTACTCACCCAAGGGAATATTTTCATACAAAAGAAAGGAGAACTATGAAGGCATCCCCAGATGGAGTCTTCGAAGGAAACTCTACATCGCCAGGCCACTAAGCAGGAAACATTTTTTTGTCAATCAAAAGAATAAAAAACGAAAAAATCACCAAGTATCCTAAAAGGAAGGAAACCACGTTAGTTATCATTGTTTACTTGAATTTCTAACGCAATTCTAAAATCAGAGCGTATTTTTATAAAGTTCGCTTTGCTAGTGCTGGGATACCTGTGTTATAGACACAGACGCCATTTTGATGGAAGGCCGAGAACGAGAAATGATCGATGTTACTACCGATGATGATCTTTGATTCTCGTCCCTCCAAGGTGAGCTCTCGCTACGCACATCTCTCATCTATTTATTTAGGACTCATTATTGGTTAACTAAAACTTACTCTTTTACGTTGGTTATTTACTATTTATTTAGAGTAATTTCGTCTCATTTAACTTACATATGCATCGGGCTGTCTCCTGTTGTTTTGTGAAATTTCATCGGCCGATTCCGCTTCAGCACATCATTATCAACAAAGTGATTCAGTTTCATTTTCAGCCACTATTTGGACTTTATTCAAAGCAATCCTGCTAGATGGAATACAAAATATTTTGCATTATACCAAGTTTGCTTGTCCAGACAGGCAAATGATAAGTAAGCTTATTTATCAACAATAACTTAAGTTAATGATAAACCAAGCTTTTCCAGCGTCGGTTGTTTTAAAGCATATGATTTGGTAAACAGTAACAGACCTTTTTAGCACGGAAAAAATATGTCATATGAATGCTATATTTGAAAAGTGTCACTGTAATGAAATATTTTGATAAGATGACCAGACGGGCTATGGTACTGTGGTTGTTAATAAATAAACACCTGTTAGTATTCACCATGGAATAAAATGGACTGCAAATTGCTTGAGTTAGACCAATATACTGATCTGAGACTTTGTACATTGTGACCTATATTCAAAATAACATACTTTGTCCACTATACAAAATACAAAAGTATTCTCCTGCATTTGGAACCCTTCTTTTTTTATTTACCTTAATTTTATCTACTTTTAAATGTTGAAACATATCCTACATATAGGAATTGATTATTTTACATCTTATTAGAAACCACTCTTATTTGACTCTTTAAAGCACAAACACAAGCACAACACATGTGAGAATTAGTCAAATACAAGCACAAGTTGAAGAAAATCAAGCAGTTGTGTTCTCTTGCTCTTGCTTTTGGGCTTTTATTACAATGAGAATTAGAAAATGTTGTGTGCTGGGTTTGCGCCTGCGTCCTAGGTGAGAACCAACCTTTCGTGTTTGTTGTTTCAGTAAGTTACAATGAAGAAATGGTGGAAAGAGGAGCCCAAAAAATCAAAAGGAGCAAAAACAAAACGAAGCCCCAGACTTCCACCAAAGTCATCTGTCTTTTATGGGAAGCAGAGTATTAAAATTGAGGATGAAGAAGATGAAGAGGATGAAGGGATGTTTGTTTCCCAAAGGGCTGTATTTTCATCGTCAGGGACTAAGAGGAAAAAGACGAATAGGAAAAAGAAGGGAGTGGTCCATTATGATGCTCACAGCAGTGATGATGATGACGACTATGATAACAGTTACTTTCCAATAACAAGAAAAGGACGTGAAAAGTATGGTATTACTTTCTGCTCTCCTTTTAATAATATCAGCTGTAATTAGGATGTGTACAGGGTGTTGTCAACCCCTCTTCCCTTCAAGGAGGCATGAATGGTCCATTTTGTGGATTGGGGTTAGACAAAAAAGCAAAAAAAGAAAAGGAATTGATTCCAGTTGTAGACAAAACTGAGGCCTTAGCCTACAAGTTTTGTTACTTTAACAAGTTTGACATAAGCAAAATATCAGGCAATAATATTAATCCCAGAAAAACTAGTAATTTGAATGGATGTTTCTTATAAGAACCTTGTATTTTGGGTCACTTTCATAGGATTGTAATTCAGGGGGGATCTCCTCTGTTTGGAGGGTATGGATCTGTTCTGGTCTCAGACAGCAGATCTCATGTGTGATTTGGGTTTAATTTTTGAGTGAATTTAACCATAGTTAATATAATAAGGGAATTGTTTATAAAACAAACTTCTAAGGCTGGATTATTTTTTTGGCCATTTCACGTGGTTGTGTAAGTGCATAACTTGAGCGTACAGTACAAGAGAATATATGGAGTATATGAAGAATCGTTGCTTTCTGCATCAAACCCGCTTTTTGATCTTTTCAAAACTCCACTCTGACGATTCGAACCAAGGCTATGCTGTGATGCTTGCTGTGTAAGGTCTCTTAGATTGTTCAATAGAGCTGTACTCTCTATAGAATTTCAGCCCTCCTTGGTACTTGTACAAAATATATATGGTTGTATAAATCTAATCTTCCCGGGCTGTTGAGCTCAGGATAAAATTGCGATACAACATGATATAAGTGATAAAGACAAAGATTAAAAGAGACTTGATATAAAATGACAAAGTTTTAAATAAATTAAGTCAATAAACGATCCGTGCCAGCATACTCGTATTCATGAATCTCATCCGTATGTTTTCTTGTAATGTACGCTTTGTTTGTGCATGATAACGTGACAGGGATGTTCACATCAGAGAGCTATTGTGTCCTTTGAAGTTCGCCAGGTTTCCTAACCATCTATAAATGTAGTAACTGTGATTTAACTGTGTTTCAAATTTGATAAAAAATATTTACGATGCACAACTTAAATTCAGGCCTCAGAATTTTATAAAAAGAGTAATATGCATTTCAGAACAGAATATTGTTTTTTTGGTAATTTAGAACACCCTGCAAAAGATTCTTGTTATGGGATTGAGTATAATACAAAGCAGTGCCCCTACAGTGCATAATACCTTTTTAAAGTCTTTGTTAATGATATCTACTTATGACCTATATTATACTTTAATTAGATATTAATTAAAATGTTAGTGACATTTTTGTCAAATTATGACTTCAGATATTGAGCCTTATTTATCTGTATTCGCTTCAGGTCATTAAACAAACAGGACAAGCTATTTCTCCTTCTTCAGTCCAACAGGTTAACCATTTGGTTTAATCTTCTCTGCTATGACCACAACATCACAACTATCGATGATTTGAATGATTTCTTAGAATCCAGTGAAGAAAAGCCCCCAATCTTCTTCAAGGACAACAGTTTGGGGTTGAGAAAAGATCTTGCGGTACAGCAGTATATTAGCTTTCCTGACATTTTAGAATTACAGGTAAATTAGCAGTGTCAAATAGAGTTGCTGTGACATACTTATGTCTATATATTAGACACCATGCTCTTGAAGCCTTTTTTCTTTTCAGTATGGTTTGTGCCATAGCAGGCCTCAAAATATTGAGAGGTTACAATACAGAAACATTGGCATAGCCACCCCCCTACTGGTCATTTCCTTTTAATGTTTACACATTTGTGTAAATGTAGAAATGTGTGTGTGTGTGTGTGTGTGGGGGGGGGGGGGGGGGGGGGGGGCAATGCCCCAACCTCTGCTATGGCCTTGTTGGTAAAACCATGAAATTTGCTTTAATTTTCACTTTGCCTTAAGAAAAGAATACCAGCTTCTTTGCATTTCATTTCATTTGATATTTGGTGAGAGGAATGTTAAGTATAATTCTTAAAATTTTAGAATTTAAAAAATGTTTTTCTAAATTTGACTTCAATTCAAATTAACTTATTTTTTAAACTATTGTTTCTAGGTGGTAAAGCCCAATGATTTCAGAGAGCAGTTGCAATCAAGTGGAATCCTTGTGATTAAACGATCTGCTATTGAAATAAAAGAAAAAATCGCGGAGTACACAGCATATTCTGGGACAGTCTACAGAGCAATTTGGGCAAGGACAGATGGAATGCAGGCATGTAAACTGTAATCCAAAACAACAGGGTTATTTTGTTTGTTACAATACATTATTTCACAACTCAAATTGTTTTGTTATAGCATTTTCATCAGTGTTAACCACTTTTTTGGCAGTTGGATGTATGTATCCGTTGCCCTAAAGAAGATGGAGACCAACTCAATGTGTTTCTGGAAGAGGCCATTTTCCTGAGTTCCCTAGACCATGAAAACATCATAAAGCTTCATGGGGTCATCGTGTTTGGGAAATATGTCAATACTTTAGCCTTGGTAAGCCATATTTAATGAAGGCCCTATGTGCCACACGGCACGAGGAGGACAGGTGACAGGTAACAAGCCATAATTACTATCTTTTTCTGCTTAATTGTTTTGCTATGCCTTGTTATTTTGTTGTTGTTTAGTTGTTGTTGTTAAACTTAACATTTTCGTTATTGGTGTTTTGGTCAACTGCTGTCATTATTGTATTGTTTGATGTTTGTTAATCTAATACCTATTTGTTTTCGTTTTGATATTATAACTGTTTGATGCTGTTGTTTTGTTACTGTTTGAGGTCGTTTTTGAACTAGCTGTTTGATGTTGCTTTGTTACTTAAGCTGTTTTGTTTGGTTCTGTAACTGTTTGCTGATGTTGGTCTCACGGTTAAGGCCCCATGTGCCAACCACTCTTGACTGTGTCTCGTTGCGTAATTTTCTGTTCATGACACGCTGTGATGTCATCTGTGCATCTATTAGAGGACAGACGCATGCAAAAATGAGAGCTATTTGTTAACTATGAATTTATTACGACATATGATGCACCTTTGCAGGTTGTAGACTTTGGCGTTCTTGGAAGCCTTTATGATCGCATGGAACCTGGGAAAATCACATCCGTTCGCACGATCTACTCTTATGCCTGTCAAATTACCAAAGCATTGGAATACTTAGAAGATCAAAACAAGCCATTTAAAGCAGTTCTTCCTCCCTTTGTTTATGTGTTTCCTAATCAGAAGGTACTTGAAACGTTAAAATAATAAAACTTCAACATTGTGTTAATTTATTTCCATTTTCACAACGCCTACATAGACCCCCTAGCTTTTCTACAACTTACCTAAATGGTTTGCGAATTTTTCTTTTGTTTCCTGATATTCTGTATCCACTTTTGCTTTCTAAGTAGTGGATTTCCCTTGGAAATACTAGAAGATACGTGGACCTTCCACCTTCCAACTTTACATTTTTACTGTATAATCGAAACTCCATGGAAAATGGCCACAATAGAACATCTGTTTTATTTATCAATATTTTCGTCCGCGTTTACACTTGTTTCGTCTATTTATTAACTCATCTTCTCATTTCTTTACACAACACAGTCATGGGGTTAAACTAATCTCTTTATCTCCACATGCTAAAGATCAAGATAGGAGGTTTCACCTTCAACTGGTATCTAGAGCACAGAACAAAGTAAGTCCATGTTGTAACTCATTGTAAAGGTTGAAGTAGTTTTCTGATGCTTGTTGTCTCGTTTAGGTCCCATCCTTTTGGAACTGAAGTCGAGTTTCTGGTGGGAACTGAGAGATATGACCTCAGGAAAGACCTTGTTTACACCTTCGGTCAGCTCTTACGCAACCTTTATTGGAGCCTTCCAACTGATTGGTCATCTAACATTGACTATTTCAAGCCAGCGGTGAGAGGAAGTCTTTTTATTCCTCGTGCGAGTGAGTTACAGTAGATGTGGATCGGGGGGGGGGGGGAGGACTTGGAGGAAAAAAGACAGCAAAATCAATTTTAACCCTAAGAGATAGTACTAAGGGAGTGGTCAACAACAATTCTTACCCCTAGGGTAAGAGCACATTGGGTGTGTTCGAAGGAAGTGATAGCATTTAAAAAAAAAAAGGTTCAGTTTTCCTGAATTTTGTTGCGGTCTTGAAACCAATTTTTTTTTGTCAAAACCAAAACCAAAATCCCAAAAACCAAAAAATCCTGAAACACCCCCTAAGAGATAGCAGTTGGTAAGAATTTTATACCCTAAAAGATAGGTCAAGCACCCCCGTCTACTTTTCACAAATAAATATAGTGAGACACAATCAATTGCTCTTCAAACGCTCATCAGTAAAGATACGTAATGTGTAAGTGTCACAATTTACATTTGTTGATATTCAACAAAAGAAGTCTTATCGATACATGCACGTCTTGTCCAGAGCCCGCGATACTGGCAAGAGTACAGGTTCCCTGATACAATGCGTCACGTGATAGAACGATGTACAGATCCACTAGGACCCAGGCCTAGCATCAAGGAGTTGGTCGTTATGCTTGAACAGGTAAACCATGACATGCTATATGACGTACCTTGATTTCAACAGTCCATCAAGAGAACTTATGCCAGCCTAGGTGTGTACGCCTGGCTAAACCGATAAAGAAATGGGTCGTCTCATTTATAATGAGGGTCCTGTTTGGCGCGAAAGGAAGGATTTGTCGCGTTTGCGTTGCTTATCCACCTGAAACCATTATCTCCCTCTATTCTTCTATTCCTTCACCTTGCCCTTGGTTGTACGAATTTCAGCAGTGATGTATGTTGGACAAGGAGGCGGAGGGGGGGGGGGGGTAGTAAAAGTGCATTAATTATGGTCTCAATTCATACCAGGCTCATTCATGGTCGTCTTACCTGTTTTCCTTTTAGAGTCGACCAATGATTGTAACCGCGACTGCGGACTTTACAGCCCAACTTCCCATACAAATGTCTTTCAAGAAGGGGGAAGTGATAACCGTTATGTCATCCCAACCGCGCAAGTAAGAATGCGTAATTACTAGTGGTATAGTATTGCCTTTTGCCTTAGACGTTTGTATTCTGACCGAGGCAAGATGTCGAAGATTCGAATATGTCTTTTCTTCATGCATCACAAATGCAGCAATAGACAGTTTGTTCTAAATATAAGAACAATTATTTTACAGACACTTGTCTGTCTGGGTGTTCTTAATCCACATTGTGTGCTAGTCTTTATTGTATTTACATCTTACTCTAAGGTTTATGCCCGATGACATGTGGTTCGGCCAAAAGGCGGATGGTGTGTTTGGTTTTTTCAATAAGAGATACACTGACAAGGCATCGATAGACGAAACGGATCAAGGTATCAAGCATCTACACTTTTTTACGACCTCCCATTTGCCATACAGTATATCTAATCATAATGATACAAATGGACTTACGTTGATGCGTTACTTTCGATTCATACTAGTCCCTGCGGAGATCTTAGCGCGAGGGCCTGAGGCGGAGCATGCGTACCGAAAGGCGCTGCTGGAAGGCAAGGTCCAGGTTTATCGCGGGCGCATCATGCTGATTGGTCAAGATCGCGCGGGAAAGACGAGTCTGAAAAAGTCTCTTCTCGGAATTCCATTTGACCCTAGTGAAGTGAGCACCGAGGGAATTGAGGTGGATCCATCTACATTTGAGGTGGATGTCGAGCAAGTCAGCCGCTGGCAAAGGTTGTCTGACGAGATTGAGCCTGGGAGTCAGTCGGAGCGTGCCCTCGTTGCAATGATAGTTGAAAATTTGCGTTCCCTCTTAATCAACAAAGAAGAGGAGGCAAAACCTGTTGGTGAAGAAGATCTTTTATCAAGAATAGAAAGGGAAGAGGTAGTTTTCCGTTTGTGAAACACCATATTTTCCTATAAGTCATAAAAAATCGCTATTCCACTATCTTAAAATCCTAATGTTTTGTCAGGTATCAGAGGCTTTGGAGGATGCTTTTAAAGAATTAAGTCTGGAGAAATCTGCTGTTCAAGACGATGCCAAAGTTACTCCATCGACACCACAACAAGACGAAGAAGATGGTTCTAAACTCACCGATCGCATACAGGTGTCACCAAATATCTCATTGCAGCTATCAGAGAGGCTTAAGCGACTTATTGCACAACATTTAAGGGATAGTAGTCTATCAGAAAAACGCAAGGAGACCGTCCTGGACGTGTGGGACTTTGCAGGACAACACTTGTACTACGCCACGCATCCCGTGTTCTTCTCGTCTAGAGCTGTCTACGTCCTCACGCACAACTTGAGTAAGAACCTGAACGAGAGGGCGGAGCCTTGCATGCGACAGGGCGTGGCTGATATCAAGCTGGACAACGCGAACAATGAGACGAACCTGGAGAACCTGATCTCGTGGCTGGTAACGGTCCACTGCATCCAGAGCCTGGAGGAGCGAGATGAAGAGGCCGAGCTGCTTTCAGACAAGACAGGCACAACTCGCGCCACTAAAACAAAGTATCTGCGCCCGCCTGTACTCATAGTCGGCACACACGCTGACCAACCGTGCGTTCCAGTCAAGCAGGCGCACGCGCTCCTGGCCGAAGAAATTTGTGGTAAGACATATGACGAGCACGTGATTCGGCCGTTCTTTTCGGTAGACAATACCAAGTCGTCAGATGACCAGGGAATACAGGATCTAAAAACCAAGATCGCTCATGTGCTGGAGTCAGAGCCGTACATGGGAGAGACGCTACCCGCCAAGTGGTTCAATTTCGAGAAGGCCATAGCTGAGCAGATAGAGCGCAATGTGTACTTCTTACCCCTGAGCGACGTGCGGCGTATCGCGCAAACCGAGTGCTTTATCATAGACGACCAAGAGGTTAACACCATGCTGAACTTCTACCACGATCTGCGGGTGATCGTCAAGCACGCGGGCACGGTAGTGCTGCAGAGTCAGTGGCTGATTAATCTGTTCAAGAAGTTGATCACAGTACGCACCTTTGACCACATGGTAAGATGTCAATTTAAATAAATTGATACTTGTTCATTTTAAGACTATAGATACTTCTAGATACTCAGATAATGGTTCATTAAGACTCTGATAGCGACTAGTGTTTCTATTTGACGTTCTCAACGTTATCTTTGAAGTGTAGTTCTTTGTCTTTTCTTTTTATCTGCTTATTGATATATATTATAGCTTCTTTCTTTTTAGCGTGTTTTGTGTTAAATTAAATGTAAATAAGTAAATGTTACATATATTAACAAATAAATCTCGAGCGTAACCTTTTTGGATGTTTAGAATCTGAATTATCAGAGATTTTTGCTACCGCAGGATCCTATGCACGCAAAGTACTGGAAGACCCTGGAGAAGACGGGAACCCTGCACCAGTCTCTGATAGATCACGTGTTTGGCGAGATTGTCCCTGGTGACAGCCAGGCGCAGCAGGATCTCTTATCCATGATGGAACGTTACGGCTTGATTGCCAGGCTTAACGCACCAGATGAAAACAGCCAGCAATCCGTGCAGTACTTCGTCCCGGCTCAACTCACCTCCTCACCCGAGTCTCTGACTAAAGCTTGTCCCAAAGATGGGGACCCCTGTCCTCTGCTCATCCACTTTCCGGACGGCTTTGTCCCACATGGCTTGTTCCCGCAGCTGGTGTCTCGTCTCATTCGCCATTTTAATGAGATGGGCTTCACAAGGCCGCCAACTCTGTTTCGAAATGGTGCAGGCTTTGCCATCGGTGCGAAGAACAGCCACGATTTGTATCTCCTCTGTGGTAAACGCTGCATCAAAGTAATTCTTACCGCGTTCACTGCTGACATGTGCGAGCAAGGTCTGGCTGTTCGAGTGCGCATGCTCCTTGAAGACTCTCTTGATGAACTGTCACGTGACTGGGACTGGTTAGGACACATGCGGCATGAGTTCTGCGTAGAATGCCTTGCTTGTGCATCTGAGAAATGCCAAGAACACGGTAGGACTAGCTGTTGTGACCAGGACTGTGTTCACATGTTAGTGTGCCTACATGATGGTGAGACGCCATACCGATGTGATCGTGTCTTTGGGGACGCTTCAAGGTTCACCGTTCCGGGTCTAAGGCGATGGTTCAATGATGAAGTAGGGACACAGGTGGGTTAATATTCTATTTCTTTTCTCATTACTCTATAACTTATGTCATTATTCTATTACTTATGTCATTACTCTATGACTTATGTTAATATTCTATTTCTTATGTCATTACTCTATTACTTATTTCATTACTCTATTACTTTATTACTCTATTACTATTATTTTATGTCATTATTCTATTATGGGACACTTAAGATTTACGCTAAAATATCTCCCGTACTAAACACAATTGAATCTTGGGTTTTACAGCTAGAAATAACTTACTATTAAACATAACAATTCGACCTAGATAACGAAAATTCGATGGTTAAATTCGGGAGAAAACAATTATTAGTAAGAAGTCTTGTGAAGCCCTATTATCGGATGCTCTTACCTAATATCGGACACCGTAGCCGTATTATCAACCAGCAGATTCCTTCGCAAAAAAAAAACAGGGAAAATTATGTTTTATTTTCAATAAAATACATCAGGCAATAATTGTTGACAAATGTACTTTGCAAAAGTCACGATAGAATTAAGTTTGAGACTCTTTCTCCGTTGAAGCAAGCGATTCAAAACTCATGCATCGCGCGCTTGACAAACTTCACGGCAAAATGTGCTTTCGCTTGGCGATCACTCAAATTTACGCTGAATCGTTCGGCGTTTGCTTGGCTGTCCGATAATAGGGCACCGAGGCTAGCTACAAACAATTCGAGCTATCCCGAAGTGTCTACGGAAACAGCGGCCAAATAGCATCCTGGGAGATCAAAAAAATGACACATTTTGTGTGACGTCTGAATCAACCACGAACCGAATGTGTTCATCCTCGGCAACCCAGATCTATTTTCCGGTAATAACTCCGGTAATGAGAGATTCCGAGGATGAATGTGTTTGGATCGACACAAAACGATAATAAGTCTCAGCAATATTGGGATACTCTCTTTATTTTGCTCGTCAACAATCTGAATATGGGAAAACCCGACAGAGCAAAAAAATGGCATGAAATTTTCCAATTCTCAATATATAAGCTCAAGATTCCGCATACAAAAGGTTCCTCTGACCAAAAGCTTAATTCCAAATTTTAAAGAAATTTAGAAGATATGAAATTTAGATATTAGCGAGCAGAGTAGGCTTAATTAAAAAAAAAACACTTTTTGATATGTTGGTTTCCATAACATAAGGAACCTGTATGCAAAAATTCAAGCTTACCGAAGTTAACCAGACCTTATTTTGGGAAAACTTGCTCTTTTTTCTCTGTCAGGAAAACCCCAGTTAACAAGAGAAACAATATTAGTTTTTTTATTCACTTTATATCTTTCTGTATGATACAATACAAGCTTTTTTTTAACCAAAATCCACTACTGAATTATGACTGATGATAACATACGTATTTTTAAGGCTGGCACAGAGTTTGTTAGCAAGAGCGGCCGTCCAACTGTAGATGACATGATCCTCCTGGCCCGAGAAGTTGGCTCCCTGTGGAAAAGACTTGGCCGCGCTCTCGGTCTGGATGAGCCGGAACTGGAACAGCTCGAAGCCGACAAAACGCAGCTATACGAGCGTTGCTATGGTGTTCTTAAGCGCTGGACTGAAATCCAAGCCTCCGCGGCTACTTACGAGAGTCTGGGTCGAGCTCTCCTGCATGCGACCGTAATGAAGAGGGACTTGTATCTAGAGTTTTGTGTCGCCAAGGATGAGTCATGAAATACGATGTTTTTACATCTTCCACTAACGAATATTTTTTAAACATTTTGAATGAGGTTTATTTGACCTAATAATTTATTAATAACAGTAGTTTATTACAACTTGTTCTCTCTCCTACTGGCACAAGATAAAGGACCTTGTTATCATGTACATGTCCCAGCATATCTGGTTATATCGATTGTCAGTATATCCACTTGTGCGCATTTTTAACATTGAAAATGTCCAGGCAGCACGATTTAGTCATATGCGACCTGCTTACGAAATGTCTTATCCCTGAATTATACACTTCGACTTTCGTAGTTGAGCATTGTAGCGGAGTCGTAGGCTGATTTATACTCTACGACTTGAAGTTGAAGAGGTGTCGCATATAACTAAAAAATCGTGCTGTCTAAGTTAGAGGGCCTGATAACCACCAAGAAGAAAACATCCCTACTCGCAAATTTTAATCTAGTATGATTTTTTTCTACTGTTTTGTAAAGGTTAATAGTTATGAGTAATAAATGAATGGGACTTCAGCTTAAACAAAAGCAAACGACCCCAATGGCGATATATCTCTTCCGACCTATAGATAGAAGATACGACTACATCGCTTAGATTTTTTTGACAACCTTTTCTTTAAAATAGGTTTATATGCCCACTCGAGCGTATGTGCATAAAAACCTGTAATCGATTGTGATAGCATTAACACATTAACCCCTCAACCGGCCTGTACCGGCTTTGAGAAGTACCCACAACCCAAAAAATTCATAAATGCAAAATAAACACAACAAGATGAAGATACTCAGGCATCAGTCTAAGGGATAAATGGTCTTGAAGATATGCATCCAACCAAGGTGTTGGCAACTACTCTTAACAAATAATAGCACAGGTTCTTTGACGAATTTCAAATCGAACAAGGAAAGAAAAGCAGAATCACCCCTCTCAATAAAACACAATGTCCACTGCTTGAAGGCTTGTAAAACCACTTAGATGCCTTTACGGATTGCAAAGCATTCTGGGAGATGCAGTGAAAAATTCACGAGGGGAGGGCCAGTCAACACTCTCCCTAAAGTCAGATGGTTTTTACCCCGAAGCCACACAAATCAATTCCAGGTCATACAGACCCAGAATAGCAATGTAAACAATTTTGGAATCAAGTTTGGTTTCAGAAGAGACAGCATTTAGGGGAGCTGTGGTGATTCATTAGAAAATTATTTTCTCATCTATGCAAAGCCAAACAAGAAAAATTCATCATGAATCCACCTTTGCTTGCAAATATTCATAAGCAAAGCACTCAATTATGCCCCAATAGACTTCATGATGTCCTGAGACACTCTCCTAATATGCTCATAGCTGTATTTTTAATGAAAAATACAAGCAACCATCAACTTGTGCACGTTTCAGCACAACGACGAGGGATTAAAAGTGGGGGCCGCAAAGCACTGTTGGAAAGCTTGGATACCGCTGACTAAGTGCAGCTGTGTTTGACTTTGACGGGCTGTGTAAAACTCAGAATAGGGGGGGGAGGTATCTGTTTTCAGTCTGTTTTTTGTAAATTCAGCTAAAAAATAGTCAGGAGTCAATGGGTTAAGTACTAATAAAAAAAACCGCCTAGCTTTTCGGTAAAGGGGGGTTTTGCTGAGTGACAAAAGGGGAGGGAGTATTTTTTTTAGGGGAGGGTTTAGGGGGGTTTAAACCCCCTAAACCCTCCCCTAGATCCGCTACTGTCGGCTACCGTCTGTGTAGTGCTACAAAAACAAGATTTTCAAATATTATCAAAAGAAGCTAGGGGCGCGAGAGCTTGCGGTGATGTGGTTTTGTCTCTTTGTCGTATTTTTGGTTATAGTTTTTTTTTGGTGCGGTTAGCGTTTTTTTAACAAAGCGGTTATCGTTATTTCGCAAAACTTTGATGTTTTTTTGTTGTTGTTGTTGGTTTTGTTGTGTTTTTTTCGATCTGTGCGGGTTTTCCTACGCCCCATGAACTAAAGATGCCTTTAGTTCCTCTAAAGGATTTTTTAATACGAAATAACAAAACATGTGATCTTGAATGCCTTTCATTGGTTTGTGAGTGCTGAGCATTCACCATCACCATAGTCAGCAGTATAGTTAGTTTGTTGGTATTCCATGAACCCCGCTTCATTTCCCGCATTTATCACGGTCTTCCTATGGTTTAGCGCCTGTGATCTGTACGTGCAGCGGTCATTCTTAGTGTACTAAAAGTTTATTTTTGACCTGCTACAAAAACCTCGTGGCTTTTTCTATTTTGTGTTTAGGGCCACATTCCAGTCTTTGATTGATCTCTTAGGCAGTACAAAGAGAAAATGGGAGGTATAAAATGATTTTCTGCGTTTACTCGAGTGCATAGCGGAAGTTCCAATATCGATTTTTTACCTTCGTCAACTCACTGCACTATTCGTACAAAAATGGACTTGGAAAATGCGAAGCGAATGGCAACGGACTTCACCGCTGGTGCGATGGGTGGAACTGCCTGTGTGTTTGCCGGTCAGCCATTTGATACGATCAAGGTTAAAATGCAGACATTTCCGTCGATGTCTAAAAATGCCTTGGATTGCGGTATAAAAACTTTCAAGCAGGAAGGATTCAAGGGGCTCTACGCCGGCACCATACCCTCTCTAGCAGCTAATATCGCAGAGAATTCCTTCCTCTTTTTATTCTATGGACAATGTTTGTCGTTGATTAAGACATTGACTGGAAAGAAGCACGAATCAGAGCTGACAATATTTCACAATGCTTGTGCAGGGAGTGGCGCTGCATTTTTCATGTCGTTCGTGCTCTGTCCTGCCGAACTTATCAAATGCCGATTACAGGCACAACACCAGACGAACTTGATCTCTGGAATGGCTGGACCAAAAAGGTATAGTGTATAAACAATAAGACAAATGGCCATGAAATTTATAACATAAAATAATAATTTCAATATATAGATTTTTAACAGAGCTAACTCGATATATTTTTAAGGGTGAATGAGTACAGGATTTAACTATTTCGATTTAAGTATGATTCCAGAGAACTTACATTGTCAGGCTTTTATTGACTAGCCCATATAAATACAAAATGAAGAAACATTCCGCATAATATAAAGAGAGTATTTTGGGTATTATTGCATCAACTTTGGCTGTTTTTCAGTGGTGTTATAGATGTGACAATGCAAATCATCCGTAATGATGGCTTCCAAGGTCTCTTCCGTGGTATGACTGCCACCTGGGCTAGAGAAGTACCAGGCTATTTCTTTTTCTTTGGTGGTTATGAGTTCAGCCGATACATGCTGACACCATCTGGGGGGGATGTCAGGGATGTAGGTGAGAACAACTTGATTTGATCATTACCATTATATACACATGTCAACTCTCCCACATTAGGCGGGAGTCTCAAGTTTTTCGACCTCTTCTCCCGCTCTTCTGCCTTAAGCACCAAATCTCCCGCTTTATAGCGATTTTTATAGATTCCAAAAAAATTATTCTACAGAAAATTGCCATTTTGCCTATTTTCTATATTCCCTTGTGTAGTGCAATGTAGTGCAACGCCCTTGTGAGGTCTATAAGTGGATTTGTTCGCGAGTATGAATATACCCCATCACTCCCCCAAAAAAATTCTCAAGCCTTCAGATTTTCTGAGGTTGACAGGTATGATTATAATATATCCATATTATATCATTATATAGAGTAGAACTTCTATATATATTAATACTCGCAAATCGTGATTGCTTCATTGATTTGCAGGCACATTTTGTTAGGCTGATGAAAATACTTTATGATTTATCACCAATATTAACAATCATTCCAGTTAAGAGCCCATTAAAGATGATTCTTTGTGGGGGCTTTGCTGGGACATGCCTCTGGACAGCGATATTTCCTGCAGATGTGGTCAAATCAAGGATACAGGTGAATATATCACAAAAGTGATATTTTACATGTGCTCATTGGTCAAAGTAATCATGTGGTACGATGTAGGTTGGCAAATACTAAACATTGCCTGCCTTTTGTAAGGGCTCAAGACCTACCACAAAAACTCTACCCCCCCCCCCCCCCCTTCCCTCCAGTAACCTTCTAGAGATGTTATTCTTGAATAAGGCCCTCCTTCTTTAAAAAAAGCATGCCAAAGACCAAAACAGCTGTTTTAGATTACTTCAAGAAAATATTGCCAACATCATGTGTTATTAGCACCTATAAAGATAAGGATCTGATCAATTCTTGACACAAAAGGCAACAAGAAACATAATTCCTCTTTACACTGGTGACACTCTGACATGTACAGTTGGTGAAAATTCAGATATCCAAATAAGCTAACATCCTCTATCAAGCAAATACATGTATGTCAGCTTGCACATAGGACATATTATGCTATGATAGTCAACCCAATAACTGAGTAATACTTTCTTCTGCTTTCAATATTAGTAAAACTTTAAAATGTATGTATTTCAGATATTATCATCAGGAAAAGGAAAAGCCCCAGGATTCTTAGAGACTCTTATTCTCATTTTTAGAACTGAAGGTATGTGGTTGCTTTGTTCTGTGTTGGGTGTACTGGCCTGTAGACTTTTTTACATTACATTTTTTTTTTAAAGAACTTCTAATTATCAGTTGAGGCTGGACCATTTTAAGGGCATTTGGCTGAATATTAAAATTAATCTTTAAATCTTAAATTTAAGTGTATTTAAAAGATATAATACCCAATGAATAAATAGGAATAAAATTACACAAATGATCAAAATTAATAATATTCAAGGTTGTTTCAATAAGCTGAATTTGATTCTGCAATTTAGAGTGCATCAGACTGGTAAAGCAATATTGTGTTGCTATCTGAGCCTTTGCATGTTCTAAGCATGTTCTCAGGCTGGATGTTCTTATAAAAAAGAGTGTATTCACATCTAGCATGGAGCCCTCGGGTGCAATGGGAACAGTTTTACCGTATCCACCTCTTTTCTATGGGTGTAAAGGAAAAGTGCTTGATTCTTCCCCCAATCCATCCTTATTTCAAGCTCTGATGTGATTAGTAAATTAAGTTGAATGTGAGTTCTTTCCTGTGCATCCAGGAACTTTTCTCAATGGAAATCAACTTTAAAACTGAACTTCATTCTGGGCCTCCTCTTGTGATCAATGTTACTCGTGTCGATCATTGTAGTCAACATTAAAAGACAATTTCTCTTTTATCTTTTTCTACATTTTTCCAGGCTTTCGAGTGTTGTATAGGGGGCTTGGACCATCCATTATCAGATGTTTCCCAGCAAATGGTGCTTTATTTATGGCCTATGAAGGGACCCAGTCATTACTGAAGAATGTGTGACACCCTTGCAAGTGCAAGTCCTCTGGTCACCCTGTGGAATTGATCAGCCCATAGAACCAAATGTAATTGTGTCAATGTCAGAGCACAGCGCACCACCACACTGGGCCACAATAGTAACTATCACGGTACAACTTCCCCTCAAAGGATTTTTAGAGTATTATCTTGAAATTTGTTCATCAGACACTTTATTGGAAATAATGATTTATATCATTTGTGGAGGATGGTATTGTGGGACTTATTACTGTGCCTTTATCCGCTATCAACAAGGCAATGATGAGCTACAGTTCCTATGCTCTACTTACAGTGGAACCTGGATTTTACAATAACCTCGATGGTAGAAATACAGTGAAAAGTATAACAAATTACTCCAATCTAATTATATTGGATACAATGATGCTTGATTTTACCATAAAAATCTCTTCTTCCAAGCGTAATTTCAACCTTGATACAACTATATTACTGATTTTGTCTATCAACAGATTACAGCTAATCTTTTTTTTTTTTTACTTTTTTGATGACAGATCGTTTTAAATGCAGTTTTACAGAGTAATTGTACAGTCTTGCACAGATTACAGTTACAATATTTTTATTTTATAAAAGCTGGTTATCAAACCGACCTCGCTACAACAATATTTTCAATGTATTTTCCTTTATATCGTAAAATCGAGGACCTCAATTTTACGATACATTTTCCTTCTACCAAGGCATACCATAAAATCTAGGTTCCACTGTTCTTCGGAAGACAAATTATTCTAAAAATCGTCATGAAACCAATAGGCCACATCAATAGGCCATTCCAAAATAGAAACCTACCTGAACTACCGTCATGCAGCGCATGCTTCGTTTGGTGCAAGCTTAACAATGTGCACACTGTATTCTTGTAGTTGAGTTAGGTTTCTATTGTAATCAGGGGTGGAGCAGGGGGTGGCCTAGGGCCTCCCCCCCTTTAAGCAGCTAAAACTACAGTAAATGTATGAGACATTATTTAAAATACAGGAGAAAATGCCTTGAAAAACCCTTTTGGGACCCCTCCTGTTTGAAATCCTGGCTACGCCCCTGGTAATGTGCGCACAAGATTACCATATTTACTCATGCATAATATGCACTTATGTATAATACACACCCTGATTTTTTAGGTCATTTTCAAAAAAATAATAATAGAAAAGTAACTATATTTGACAAAAAACCCTAGATGAGAAGTATGTTGAAATATAAACATTAGTTCGCCTCGAAGACATTGAAAACAAGTAAACTTTTTCATGCCCGAGTCCTTTATGGCGCACTCTCCAGACTTTTTCTTTAATTTAGATTTGGTATGTCAAAACAACCCCTCACAGAGTTTAAAAACTTGACTAACTTGTTTGCGGAGGGTTGAAATACTCAAGAGCTTTCTCTTGTTTTAATTATTATGCAAATTTTTTTACCTCTAAAACAATAATTTTCATGTATAATATGCTCCCCGATTTTGCAGGTCATTTTCACATGAAAAAAGTGTGTATTATACATGAGTAAATACGGTAAAGCTGGAATGGCCTATTGGTGTGTGTATGGAAGGTAGGCTGTTTTTCAAAATGAAATCATCATCATGTTTTGTTTTTTTTTTTTATCAGGAGGCATTCTGTTTTCTAATGTTATTATATAAACCAAATGGTTGCAACCCAATAAGGTTAGCTAATTTAACTTACACTGATAACTCTGTTATTTAAGCAATTATTTGAATTTTCATTTAAAGTTAGAAAGGAAAGTAGGTTCTATAGATAAAGCAACCTTATGATTTTATTATTCTCGAAAAAGAAAAGAGCTTGAAAAATTCATTTATAATATTTATAATGTGTTTTGTTATTGCTTATCTATCAGCAGAGATGAATGTAGTGGTCTGATTAAAGCAAACTTAGTATGAGACATAAGGTTTCCTTTACTACACAGGTTTTATTTAAATATGTTTTTATATAAACTATAAACTGTTTTGTGTAAGCTAGCTAGGATAGGATGTTTATAATATCATTTGTACATAATTTCAAATATATGGTCAATTGTATAACCTATAGGTTAAATGTATTTTTAGTATACTTATCATTTTTTGTTGTTGTTACATTAGAGTGATATATTAATAATTTATACCTGAATCCAGTTATGTAATAATTATTTATCGCAAATGGCAATTGCCAAACGGCAGGGCTACTATCCAAACTTACCACTAAAGGCAGGAAAATGGGAATAACTTGTGGGATTAGTTTACATGCTTTTTTACTCTCAGGGGTAATTATACCTACTAGCCACCATTGGTTGTACAACTACCATTTGCCAGTTGCACCAACAATATTGATTAAAATAGGAAAGTAGACCGCAGTGATTGTCACATCTTTTAGGGTATAACATTTCAACCAACTGCCAACCCTTAAGGGGATATTGAAGGATTTTGTCATCTCTTAGGGTATAAAATTCAACCAACTGATATTCCTATAGGGGTGTTTACCGTTTTTTTTTTTAGATTCTGCTGTCTCTTAGTGTTAAAACTTTCTTTGACCACAACCAATTCGCTATCTTTTATGGGTAAAAATTTCTGTTGACCATAGCCAAGGTGCCTGCTTATGTGACAAGATGAATTTGACACTGGTTGACATCTTCATTGGAAGCTAAGAAGAAGGTCCCATATATCTAGCAGACACATGTCCAGAGGGAGGGTCCGAGGGGTCTGGACACCATTCTGCTTACGTGACGAGATGAGTTTACTCCGGTTAACAGTAAGAATAATTTTAATTTTATGCATGCTTTTATAAATAGGAAGTTTCTTGTTGGATCTAGTGACCTATTACTGAGCTAAGGATGCAATCACCCCAACCCCCCAGGTGGACCACCCTGGGTACCAGAGCCTCCAGACTCTCTCGTCCAGTGATTTTCAGCAAAAAACAGAAAACAGTGGATTTCCTGGATTTGAAATTATATATGAAGAATTTGTTTTAAATTCTAGAAATGGCACTTTGAAGAAAAGAGTTTTGGGTGTGTTTTTGTTGCATAGGAGTCTATTACAGTAGACAGCCATGTTTAAAATAGCTTTTAAATATAATTTAAATAACAAGGCTACAAACATAATTCTTAATTCTTTTGGCGGGAAATGACGAGTAAAGGCCACGTGGCACTTTTTGCGTCCATTTCGAGAGATTTATCTGATAAATCTTATATGCTACTAAAATCTCTTGTTTTATTGTCTGCTGTATTCCATATGACGAGTTAAATATAATTTTACTTATTTTTGTTCAGTTCCCCTTTGCCTACTTCCTTGGCGCGTAGACTCGCGGCTGCTACAGCCTTCATCAAAGCCCCGCGAAAACCACTCTCTTCGAGTGCGAAGATTCCGGCGATTGTCGAACCTCCTGCCGAACATACTTGATCTTTCAGCTCCCCGGGGTGTAGACCGCTTTCTAAGACCATCCTCGCTGCCCCTGAAGCAGTTTTAGCAGCGAGTTTCATCGCCTGTTCGCGGTTAAGCCCTGCTCTCACCGCTCCGTCCGCCATTGCTTCGATTGCTAAGTACAAATATGCGGGTCCGCCACCGGTGAGCGCAGTCATGACGTCCATAAGATCCTCATCGACTTCAAAACAATAACCTACCGAACTCATCAGCTCGTGAATATCCTTATAGTCTTCTTCCCTGGCGAATTTTCCGAAGGTCATCGCCGTTACTCCCTCGCGGAACTGGACTGGTGTATTCAACATCATTCGAATTAAACGTGTCCTTCCCGGTAGAGATTTTTGAAGCCATTCTAAAGTCACGCCGGCTGCAATCGAAGAAACGATGTGATCCCTTGTTACCACAGGAGATATTTCCTGCATTACTTGGGGGAAAGCTTTGGCCTTAGTAGCTAGAAAAATCGTCTTGGCCTCTTTGATGACTTTCTTGTTGTCTGATGTGACGGTGCATCCAAGAGCGCGAAAGTTTCTTAAATCGCTATCTCTCGGGGCGCTAGCTATAATATCGCTTGCTTTTATAACTCCAGCAGAGAGAAAACCTTTAGCCATTGCTGTGGCGGCTTTTCCGGCCCCAATAAACCCCATAGACGATATTAGACTCATCTTAGAGCCAGCGATTTCTCTTTCTATGAGAACCAAAAGAACGTGTTTACACAAAGGAATTTTGGAAAGATCTGGCGGGTGTCACACAACGCTCATTCTAGATTCACTAGAAAAACAAGTTACTCCAGGGTGACGTAATAAAATGTTTCTTCCAGATAAATGGGGATTTTAGCTGGTCGCGTTTTTTCGTCTTCATTTTCTCTCAAGTATTTATATATCCGTTTCAATGCGATGCGTGACATTTTTTTACGAACCCATTGGAAACTTCAGAATACCCGTCCACGTTTTACGCTGTGTCTACTTGCACGGCTTCCGGTAAAGGAGGAAAAAAAAAACTAGCTGCACGGCTGTCTCCCATTTTCTCGATTTTTAGCCTAAAAAACAAGTTTCTAGCTTTGAAACACTTCCACGATTTAAAAAAAACACCTCTTAACAGCCAAGAGATGTTTTTTAGCTTGAAAAGCTGTGCATTGAGTGACCCGCAAATGCTCGGCACAGTATGAACGAAGCGTGGCGTTCGACACCTCGTTTTCGCCAAAGCAGCTGTGCAAGGAGAAAAAAAGTAGATGCACTTCCCTTTTTTCTCTTTGTCATTAAGCCAAAATGAAAAGTTTTGACTTTAAAAACCTCCCACCGTTATTTAGAACAGTCAAACGATGGCTTCGAGCTTGAAAAAAATCGCAAAAGGCGACATGCGAGTGCTCGGCACATTATGAACGATGCATGAAATGTCGCTCCACGCTTCGTTCATACTTTGCCGAGCATTTGCGGGCCGCTGGTTGCATAGCTTTTCAGGCTAAAAATCGTCGCTTGGCTGTTCTAAATAATCGTGGAAGTGTTTTAAAGCCAGAGACTTGTTATTTAGACTAAAAATCGAGAAAACTGGAGACAGCCGTGCAGCTAGTTTTTTTTCCCTCCTTTACCGGAAGCCGTGCAAGTAGACACAGCGCTCTTAAGGCCTCTAAATTTCATCGGTCCGCAGTCCGCAGTCCAGAACTACTCAATATAAAATATCCATCATTGTACAATTAGTTTATAATACTACTCAATATAAAATATCCATCATTGCTCAATTAAATTATAATCGGATATGTTATGTTGGTTCGCGGTCCGCAGTGAAAGACTACTAATTCATCAATAGCTCCACAGCGGACCGCGGTTTACGGTAGCGGTGACTTAGATTACTTAGAGTTATCATTTGATACTTCGTTCTATAAATATGCAAAGACGGCTCCACCGCGGACTGCGGACCACTGTAGCAGTGACTTAGATCAATTAAATTAAATAATTTCGTTAGATGAATCAGAAAGACAGACTGCGGATCACGGCAGTAACGTGGCTCCACAGTGGACGGGTATTCTGAAGTTGCTCCAAACCATTTTTTTGGCTTGCGTCACAAAAAAACTTGATTTTTCGGAGTTCTCAAAATGCATTTTACGTGTGTTCAGGTGTGTCCAATTTTTAATTATCTCCTTTCAGTTTGAAGCCAGCCTTTTCAGCTCATTAGAAATACTTTCCCATACCGCAAAAACTCAGAGACTGAAGATACAAAATATATTTTTTTTCTAAAAATAGATAACTATGTAAGCCATTTTTAAAACCCGATCCCCATTGGTGGTTATTTTGGATATAATGATGACATCACACGGCGTGATTTGGTAACCAGGCCTGCGCTGTTCCATAATCGAAACGTAAGAGAACGTCCATAAATTTATAATATAAGCTTAGATTCCGTCTCCGGTCCGTGACCGTGTATGATGAGTTTCTTTAGCAAATTGAAAATGTCGAAGTCAGGAAATAGCAAGGAAACAGAATCTTCTCTGTATGAGCTCGTTAACCAAATGGGGTACCCGAAGGATGTGGCCGAGAGTGAGTTGAAAAAATGCAACAACGACCTGTCTCTAGCGAAGAAACGACTAGTTGAAAAGTACGGAAATAGTTCGTCATCCATGCCCCCTGCTTACAGCAACGAACCACCACCGCCATACAGCGAGAAGGCAACAGAGCCTGTGGCCTCATCTAACGTCCTGCTTTACGTAAAACAAGAAAAAACAGATCTACTAAAGGATCTCCAGACGTCGTTTCCACAACAGGAAGAAAGGTGTTGCTCGTGTTTTGACATAATATGCCCAGATCCTGATGAAGGTTTCACAGGAGAAAGCGTTTGGCAAGGACAGAAGGTGTGTGATATTTAAAGCAATAAAAATTGACAACACACACAAGCCGATTTGTCAAACTTTCACACTACATAGCTACATATAAGTTAAGTACTATAAGTAACTGGTTACTGTTTGTTATAATTTGACCAGTGTACAGTGCATAGATATTAGTGTTGATACCACCAATATTAGAATTACTCGCTTATTACCAAGCCGATTATGGTCCAAACGCCAAAATCATCGTCATGCAAATGTATCCTCTAGATTTGAAACGAAAAAAAAAACCGAGCTACACTACTTAATGATAAGCGAACACTTGTTTCTATGTTGACGTCTGCCTGTTTTGTAGTTAGTTGCTTTATCAACATGTAGTATTAGTGTCTTGTATAGTTTAATTTCCAAGTTTCCCCTAGTATTTCCGTAAATGTCTAACATAGTTTTTTATTATTATCATAGGTACGTAGATATAGGGAAGGCCATATATTATAAAAACTGCAAAAGGTTAATATGAAACCCTCGTTAAATAAAGTTTATTGTATTGTATTGTAACTGTCCTCTACGCGCTATCTGAAACCTGCGCAACTCCTAAAAATAACTGGGCATTCAGATAACCCAAAGTCCATTGAACTTCAAATCGGCATAGTGCATATAAATGGATTTTCAAAATCTGATGTGTCAAACAACCAAGACCTGTCATCAAAATTCATTGAATGAAGGTTGAAAAAGTACTATTTTGAAATATTTGTAGCAAGCATTTCTCTGGGTTCAAAGCAGGCTGCTAGCTTCTGTCAAAAACAGCAGTAATTTTTAAAAATTCCTGAGGTGCTCACATACTAACAGCTCTGAATTTATTGTAAGAGTACCATAGTCAATAACATCTTTACTTAACTGTTATTTCTTTTCTTTATAGGCCTATCACACAGAGTGCTATCTTAAAAACAAAGGGCCCCGATGTGAGCATTGCTGCTTTGCCTTAATTGCCTTTCCCAGCAAAGGCCTGTCTGGCAGATGGGGAATATACTCTGGCAAGAAGTACCACGAAGAATGTTACACCCTTTACGCTGGACCAAGATGCAGCAGTTGCTGTGATGTCATTGCCCCAAACCCAGACGAAGGGTACAGTGGTAGATGCCAGGAAGACAACAACAAGCTCTATCATGAGGAGTGTTTTACAAAGAAGAATTTGGCTGAATACAAAGCAAAGTATTCATGATTTCAATAGCTTACATAATTGAAGCTGAAAAATGTGATTTTTTTATATTTCTACACCATGTGGTATCCACTCAGGTTTTAAGGATTTAAAAATTACCAGCAGTTATAACATAGCTGAGAACTAGACTTGACATGTACATAAAGCATTTGTAAATAAATTATTCCACAAGAATTTTGGACATTTAGAGTGATTTTCATTAACACGTGAACTACACTTTAGCGTATTACACTTTGTGATCCAATTCCATTGTTCTCTTTTGTGTTTTCTTGACTATTACACTTTGACTATCCCACTTTATTTCATGGGTTAATGAAAACCACTCTATATATAACCAAACATATGTAAACAGCCATATATGTGTTTAGAGAATGTTTATTTTTTTCCCAACTAATCAGTGAGAAGTTTGGTGCTGAAATAGTTCAGGCCATTAAAAATCCATGTCAGAACAACAAATACTTGAATTTATGTTAAAATAACCAATTCTCAAGTGTAAGAACATGTATATAAACAGCTTAAATACTATTTTATATTCCTCTTCTTCTAACCTAAACTTGCTCAATTTTGTAGATATAGACAAATAAAAAGTGGCTCCACTCCAAAAAGTATTCTTTATTGTATTTCAATTAAGTGATACAATTATATAAAATCAAAAATCCATTATTTCTTTTCATTGTAGGCAGATCTTTTCAAAATTCCTTTCCTTTTGGCATATCAAAATTTTATTTCATTAAAAATATTATGCACTCAATTCTTATTGCTGTACATTTCATTTCATGTCACCCTAAAAAAAGGTCTATGGCATACTTTTTACAAGCTTGTTGAACTCCAATGGAATAGGAAGTAGCTAGATTTCCATTAATTTCAATTTCATTACTGTGAAAGTTAAAGCAGCATTGTCACCAGTTTACTTTTGGTTGATTTTGTAACAATCTTCAATGACTTTTAATGGGAAACACAGAAAACATTTCAAAATTGTAAAAGCAGCAGTCTATTGTCTATTTAGAGAGGATGGTCTGTTAAATAGCGTGGATTCTAATAGATTATTTTGTCAGATGAGGTTTCTCACAGCCCTCTGGAAGTAAACTGGTGACAATGTGGCTTTACATCTACATCTGTGGCCTAAGAAGTTACAACAATCTTCTACTGTGTTTGTAATTCTCAATAGAACATTGATAATGACAAGGGACAAATATTGCATCATCAATTATTATTACAAATATTATATAATACCCAAAAAGTCAGTTGTTATACATCAAATATTGGTATATCAAGGTTAAACTGTTTTCCCACCCAGATGTACGGTATCTGCACAGTTGTTGTCAAACTTCAATAAAAATTCCGTACCTAGTTTGAGACAGTATATGTTTTTGTAAAATTTTGTTGTCTGGTCATATGTTTTTTTGTACAAAAAGGGTTGATATCATCTAGCACGGTTTCACCCAAAATGTGAGACCAGTGACTGAAGCTACAATAGGTCAATTTTCTTTTAAAAAGATGATAATTCACCCAACACAGAGAATTTGCCTTAATTTTCTGCTTCAGTGCACTGGCAGCAATAAACTGAAACCAACCATTGGGCTAGTGTGTGTGCTACACTTTATATCTTCTACAAAACAATTTTCCACAAAACATGCTATTGCTGGTGGAACGTAATGTCAACAGCAAATGTTTCCTTGTAGACTTTCCATACTTTTGGTTTATGCGGATTATCCAATTCCTCTCTTCGCAGAAACAATCTGGCAAAGGAGAAAGAACTGGGTTTACTTCTGCTTACCACAAATTGAGTTCATACAAAGATATAATGCCAGAGAAAAAATAACAATACCTGTAATTTTCTATGAAACTTGTATGGAACCAGAAATAGAATGCACAATGATCATAGCCAACTGGTACATTCTAGGAATTAAAAAAAATATTAAGAAAGTGATGTTCAATAATGAGTCCCAAATATGATTTGACTTACAGGGTTGTTAGAGTAGAACTTGATTTTGATGTCCCCAGTGAGAGAAGGGCAATCCGTTTCACCAACTGCGATCACAAGCTTGTCCAGATCTTCAAAATACTTTATCTACAAAACATAGTTCATAAAACAGACAGTGAACCAAAGTTCACACCACAGCCACACCTCTGTTTTGTAGGAATTTTCCTACGTTCCCACCCCCTCTGTCCCACCCCTGTTGACTGCATACATAAGCTATCCAGGCTGCGCACCACCACCCCCACCCCCTCTGTCCAGCCCCTGTTGACTGCATAACATAACCTATCCAGGCTGCACCCCCCCACCCCCACCCCCTCTGTCCAGCCCCTGTTTACTGCATACATTACCTATCCAGGCTGCGCACCCCCCACCCCCACCCTCTCTGTCCAGCCTGTTTACTGCATACATAACCTATCCAGGCTGCGCACCCCCCCCACCCCCACCCCCTCTGTCCAGCCCCTGTTTACTGCATACATAACCTATCCAGGCTGCGCACCCCCCCCCACCCCCACCCCCTCTGTCCAGCCCCTGTTTACTGCATACATTACCTGTCCAGGCTGCGCACCCCCACCCCCACCCCCACCCCCTCTGTCCAGCCCCTGTTTACTGCATACATTACCTGTCCAGGCTGCGCACCCCCCCACCCCCACCCCCTCTGTCCAGCCCCTGTTTACTGCATACATTACCTGTCCAGGCTGTGCACCCCCCCACCCCCACCCCCTCTGTCCAGCCCCTGTTTACTGCATACATTACCTGTCCAGGCTGCGCACCCCCCCACCCCCACCCCCTCTGTCCAGCCCCTGTTTACTGCATACATAACCTATCCAGGCTGCGCACCCCCCACCCCCACCCCCTCTGTCCAGCCCGTTTACTGCATACATTAACTGTCCAGGCTGCGCACCCCCCCACCCCCACCCCCACCCTCTCTGTCCAGCCCGTTTACTGCATACATTACCTGTCCAGGCTGCGCACCCCCCCACCCCCACTGTCCAGCCCGTTTACTGCATACATTAACTGTCCAGGCTGCGCACCCCCCCACCCCCATCCCCACCCTCTCTGTCCAGCCCGTTTACTGCATACATTACCTGTCCAGGCTGCGCACCCCCCCACCCCCACTGTCCAGCCCGTTTACTGCATACATTACCTATCCAGGCTGCGCACCCCCCCACCCCCCACCCCCTCTGTTCAGCCCCTGTTTACTGCATACATAACCTATCCAGGCTGCGCACCCCCCCCACCCCCACCCCCTCTGTCCAGCCCCTGTTTACTGCATACATTACCTGTCCAGGCTGCGCACCCCCCCCCCACCCCCTCTGTCCAGCCCCTGTTGACTGCATACATTACCTGTCCAGGCTGCGCACCCCCCCCCCCCCCACCCCCACCCTCTCTGTCCAGCCCCTGTTTACTGCATACATAACCTATCCAGGCTGCGCACCCCCCCCACCCCCACCCCCTCTGTCCAGCCCCTGTTTACTGCATACATTACCTGTCCAGGCTGCGCACCCTCCACCCCCACCCCCTCTGTCCAGCCCGTTTACTGCATACATTACCTGTCCAGGCTGCGCACCCCCCCACCCCCACCCCCTCTGTCCAGCCCGTTTACTGCATACATTACCTGTCCAGGCTGCGCACCCCCCACCCCCTCTGTCCAGCCCCTGTTTACTTCATACATTACCTGTCCAGGCTGCGCACCCCCCACCCCAACCCTCTCTGTCTAGCCCGTTTACTGCATACATTACCTGTCCAGGCTGCGCACCCCCCACCCCCACCCCCTCTGTCCAGCCCCTGTTTACTGCATACATTACCTGTCCAGGCTGCGCACCCCCCACCCCCACCCCCCTCTGTCCAGCCCGTTTACTGCATACATTACCTGTCCAGGCTACGCACCCCCCACCCCCACCCCCTCAGTCCAGCCCGTTTACTGCATACATTACCTGTCCAGGCTGCGCACCCCCCACCCCCACCCCCTCTTACCAGCCCCTGTTGACTGCATACATTACCTGTCCAGGCTGCGCACCCCCCCACCCCCACCCCCTCTGTCCAGCCCCTGTTTACTGCATACATTACCTGTCCAGGCTGCGCACCCCCAACCCCCACCCCCTCTGTCCAGCCCGTTTACTGCATACATTACCTGTCCAGGCTGCGCACCCCCCACCCCCACCCTCTCTGTCCAGCCTGTTTACTGCATACATAACCTATCCAGGCTGCGCACCCCCCCCCCACCCCCACCCCCTCTGTCCAGCCCCTGTTTACTGCATACATAACCTATCCAGGCTGCGCACCCCCCCCCACCCCCACCCCCTCTGTCCAGCCCCTGTTTACTGCATACATTACCTGTCCAGGCTGCGCACCCCCACCCCCACCCCCACCCCCTCTGTCCAGCCCCTGTTTACTGCATACATTACCTGTCCAGGCTGCGCACCCCCCCACCCCCACCCCCTCTGTCCAGCCCCTGTTTACTGCATACATTACCTGTCCAGGCTGTGCACCCCCCCACCCCCACCCCCTCTGTCCAGCCCCTGTTTACTGCATACATTACCTGTCCAGGCTGCGCACCCCCCCACCCCCACCCCCTCTGTCCAGCCCCTGTTTACTGCATACATAACCTATCCAGGCTGCGCACCCCCCACCCCCACCCCCTCTGTCCAGCCCGTTTACTGCATACATTAACTGTCCAGGCTGCGCACCCCCCCACCCCCACCCCCACCCTCTCTGTCCAGCCCGTTTACTGCATACATTACCTGTCCAGGCTGCGCACCCCCCCACCCCCACTGTCCAGCCCGTTTACTGCATACATTAACTGTCCAGGCTGCGCACCCCCCCACCCCCATCCCCACCCTCTCTGTCCAGCCCGTTTACTGCATACATTACCTGTCCAGGCTGCGCACCCCCCACCCCCACTGTCCAGCCCGTTTACTGCATACATTACCTATCCAGGCTGCGCACCCCCCCACCCCCCACCCCCTCTGTTCAGCCCCTGTTTACTGCATACATAACCTATCCAGGCTGCGCACCCCCCCCCACCCCCACCCCCTCTGTCCAGCCCCTGTTTACTGCATACATTACCTGTCCAGGCTGCGCACTCCCCCACCCCCACCCCCTCTGTCCAGCCCCTGTTTACTGCATACATTACCTGTCCAGGCTGCGCACCCCCCCCCACCCCCTCTGTCCAGCCCCTGTTGACTGCATACATTACCTGTCCAGGCTGCGCACCCCCCCCCCCACCCCCACCCTCTCTGTCCAGCCCCTGTTTACTGCATACATAACCTATCCAGGCTGCGCACCCCCCCCACCCCCACCCCCTCTGTCCAGCCCCTGTTTACTGCATACATTACCTGTCCAGGCTGCGCACCCTCCACCCCCACCCCCTCTGTCCAGCCCGTTTACTGCATACATTACCTGTCCAGGCTGCGCACCCCCCCACCCCCACCCCCTCTGTCCAGCCCGTTTACTGCATACATTACCTGTCCAGGCTGCGCACCCCCCCACCCCCTCTGTCCAGCCCCTGTTTACTTCATACATTACCTGTCCAGGCTGCGCACCCCCCACCCCAACCCTCTCTGTCTAGCCCGTTTACTGCATACATTACCTGTCCAGGCTGCGCACCCCCCACCCCCACCCCCTCTGTCCAGCCCCTGTTTACTGCATACATTACCTGTCCAGGCTGCGCACCCCCCACCCCCACCCCCCTCTGTCCAGCCCGTTTACTGCATACATTACCTGTCCAGGCTACGCACCCCCCACCCCCACCCCCTCAGTCCAGCCCGTTTACTGCATACATTACCTGTCCAGGCTGCGCACCCCCCACCCCCACCCCCTCTTACCAGCCCCTGTTGACTGCATACATTACCTGTCCAGGCTGCGCACCCCCCCACCCCCACCCCCTCTGTCCAGCCCCTGTTTACTGCATACATTACCTGTCCAGGCTGCGCACCCCCAACCCCCACCCCCTCTGTCCAGCCCCTGTTTACTGCATACATTACCTGTCCAGGCTGCGCACCCCCCACCCCCACCCCCTCTGCCAGCCCCTGTTGACTGCATACATTACCTGTCCAGGCTGCGCACCCCCCCACCCCCACCCCCTCTGTCCAGCCCCCGTTTACTGCACACATTACCTGTCCAGGCTGCGCACCCCCCCACCCCCACCCCCTCTGTCCAGCCCCTGTTTACTGCATACATTACCTGTCCAGGCTGCGCACCCCCCACCCCCACCCTCTCTGTCCAGCCCCTGTTTACTGCACACATTACCTGTCCAGGCTGCGCACCCCCCACCCCCACCCCCTCTGTCCAGCCCCTGTTTACTGCATACATTACCTGTCCAGGCTGCGCACCCCCCACCCCCACCCTCTCTGTCCAGCCCCTGTTTACTGCATACATTACCTGTCCAGGCTGCGCACCCCCCCACCCCCACCCCCTCTGTCCAGCCCCTGTTTACTGCATACATAACCTATCCAGGCTGCGCACCCCCCACCCCCACCCTCTCTGTCCAGCCCCTGTTTACTGCATACATTACCTGTCCAGGCTGCGCACCCCCCCACTCCCACCCCCTCTGTCCAGCCCCCGTTTACTGCATACATTACCTGTCCAGGCTGCGCACCCCCCCACCCCCACCCCCTCTGTCCAGCCCCTGTTTACTGCATACATTACCTGTCCAGGCTGCGCACCCCCCACCCCCACCCTCTCTGTCCAGCCCCTGTTTACTGCATACATTACCTGTCCAGGCTGCGCACCCCCCCACCCCCACCCCCTCTGTCCAGCCCCTGTTTACTGCATACATAACCTATCCAGGCTGCGCACCCCCCACCCCCACCCTCTCTGTCCAGCCCCTGTTTACTGCATACATTACCTGTCCAGGCTGCGCACCCCCCACCCCTACCCTCTCTGTCCAGCCCGTTTACTGCATACATAACCTATCCAGGCTGCGCACCCCCCACCCCCACCCCCTCTGTCCAGCCCCTGTTTACTGCATACATTACCTGTCCAGGCTGCGCACCCCCCACCCCTACCCTCTCTGTCCAGCCCGTTTACTGCATACATAACCTATCCAGGCTGCGCACCCCCCCCCCCACCCCCACCCCCTCTGTCCAGCCCCTGTTTACTGCATACATTACCTGTCCAGGCTGCGCACCCCCCCACCCCCACCCCCTCTGTCCAGCCCCTGTTTACTGCATACATTACCTGTCCAGGCTGGCCCTCACTGCATGACATGTGGCACACCACACTGCTGTTGATTATAACCTCTAGCCTCAAATCTTTACCGTCACCATTACCAACACCTAATAACAAACTATCAGTCGCACTCTAGCCAATAACATGCATTGATGGATGCAGTAGGGTAAATTAAAAGGAACAGATACACCCTATCAGATGACAAAAAGCTCACACTTGGTCTTAATAATTCTTTTATGCCAAAAGAGTTTTGGGTCACATTAAAAATGCACCTCTCTCTTTGTGACTGGAACTACAGAAGGCATACCTAGGAATATTTTTTATTATATTTGGCATCAAAGATATGAAAATAATATTACCTCCAATGCCATCAATTTTGATTGTCTTCAATTTGAGTGTGACAGCGGGTGGCATTCTTCTGTTCAGCTTTGTAAAGATTTGCTCAAGGTACCCTACATAACGCCCCTGAGGAAATTAAACAATAATAAACTTTCAAAAAGCTAGGTAAATAAGCCAAATTATCATCTCTTACCACAGGCGAACCGGGATTAGAATCAGTCCCTCGTAATCCATTGGGGAGATGAAGTATAATTATAAGTTGTGGGGTTTAGTCCCTGTGCCACAATTCCTCTCAAAAACAACATATGAGGCTAATATAGTAATGTAACTGGCTTTATTGAAAAAACAGTCAAGACACAACTTCAAATTAAGTTTTATTTTTCCGAAGGATCACTAAAGAATGATTCTTATCCTGGTTTGCCCGTGCTTTTACTTTCTATGATATTATAAAAAAAAATACTGACACATAGCAGCCTTCAAACTTAGTGTGAGCATATGATTAGAATAGAGCCGGCTAATATACCTGGCTAGGAGTCTGAACACCTTGGTAAGTTTTACCAACACTGTAATCTGTACGTCGCACTCCAAAGTACTCCAGGCTGTGCTAAAATTATACATCATTTAATAAGTATCTAATACAATAAAGAACATGCAAGATTGTGCTTAGCATCTGACATCAAAACAGTCCTGTTTTCAATGTTAAGATGGGCAGAAATTTGAACTTGTGTAGCTTCCTACAATTGATTTTACAAAGAATTGGGACACATCAATTGCAAGCTCAGTAGGAGCAATGGATAAAAGGTTTGGCTTTGAAATTCTCAGGCTCTGGGCACTTCACATGACAGGTAAGCACTGTATGAAAAACCTAGTTTGCAACATTTGTGTCAAAAGCTTTGTGAAAACTACTGTTTAGAGAAGAAATTTGTTATATTATATAATCATTATTATGGTACATAAACAAACAATAGTTCAATAATTCTCTACCAACCTGTGCCTGTTCAAACTGGCCACTGGCAATCAACCAGGCACAAATAGCTGTCCCTGTTCTACCTGCATTTAAAATAAGAGAGAATACAATGTTATCTAGTCATTAGGCAACCACCCACTAGCAGGGCTGTGGCTGGAGTGGGGCATGTCCACCCCCCCCCCCCCCCCCCAACACACACACACACACACACACACCAAAAAAATTACAGAATTATAAAGAAATGTATGGGTGTGGCTGTGTTCTCAAATATTTTTTAACTGTTACTGTATCATGCCCCCCCCCCAATATTTTTAGGCCTGTGACAGCTCTGTGCTAAGCGTGCAAAGAATTTAGGCAACCAGTTGCCTTGAAATGACTTTCTTGCAAATAACAGTTTCCCAATAATTTCTCAAAGAGAAGACACATTCAGAAGAATATTTGTATCTATATGACAAATAAGGCCAATAAAACAGCTTTGTTGCCATAATTGGCCCAGTAAGCTTCTTAGCAGGGCTTCTGGAATTACGTGCTTGTGCTTTTCCGCGTAATCCCGTGTAATTTGGCTAAACTTTGAAAGACAAAACATTTAATTGCACAGCTGATGTGTTCTTTTAGGGTTCTTACCTCTATTTCTCATAAAAAAAGAGATATATTTTTCGTAAAAGTGCGATATTTCGAACTGAATTTCGAAAACAAATAAAATGACTAGGCGTTTTTTGCTAAACCGCGAAGGCCTAGGACTAAGAATAAAATACCTTTTTTAATTGGCTGGTGGCTAGGAGCCAATGAAAACTTGCCTAAGATATTTTCACCCAAAAAATTAACCTTTTCAAGTTATTTCGTGCTTTCCTTCGGTACAAAATGTAGTTTGGGCGTAACAGTTGATATTCCGTGTAATTTAGCGCGTAATTCGGTAAAGAATCCCGCAAAATTTAGATTTTTAAAGAAAAATGTATTGCAAAAACCCCGCGTAATTTACCGCTTAATGATTGATTTTCCACGTAATTTACCGCGTAATGATTGATTTTCCGCATAGTTTAGTGTGTAATTTAGCAAAGAATCCCGCTTAATTTTGAGTTTTTTTCCACGTAATTCCAGAAGCCCTGTCTTAGGGCTGATGAGGCAACCACATTTGACCTTTTCCTCCTTTGCAATGTACAGCAATGACATTTGAGGGGTCTTTGTCCAACCATTCTCTGACATTGTGACAGAAATACAGCAGCTGGCTGAGGAATAAAAAAGTAATGAAAACATAAAAGCCAACAGCAACTTTATGCATTTCTCAAGGACTTATAAAAATATGGCATTATGTTCCAAAAATGAGGCTAAAAAGTGGGTGAGTTATAAAGAACAATGCATTAATAGCTGTGAATTAACAAAGTTACGTATATCTCAGCAGCATTTGCAAAGTTGTGTTTATTAAATTTAGAATTCTACTAAATTAAGCTATATGCTACTATATGCTGATAAGGATTTAGAATTGTGGGTGGTCGTGCAACAATGATTTTGGCTGTAACATGTTGGGACTCTACATAGTGGTCAAAAATGGTACTCAAGATGGTCAGGTTTGAACTATCTGCATACCTACCTAAGTCTTGGGACGTTGTGGTCATCTATGAGTATTCTTTCCACTTGATTGTGAAAAATGGATGGATCATAGCTTCTCTCACCTGAAACACATAATCCAACTTCATCTGAGGAATGGACCATTAGGTGTTTAACATGAAATCTTACGCTTCACATTCACTGTATTTTAATACTACTGTGTTCATGTTAACAGCATATTATTTTTTCTCTACATGGCACCCTATCAGGCTATCATTATAAGATCAAAGCCTCAGCTGCTAACAAAATACAGCATTTACATGGGGCCGCACATACTCTGAGTCAAGCTAAATGGTTCCAACCTCATCTATACTGTATATTCAAATGTCTTATGTGTATGATTCGGCATAATAGCAAAATCTTATTGCCTCTTATATGGGTATAAGAGGTGAGATACTTACTACAGAGATTGTAGACTTTGTAGTGATCAGAATGTTTGGTATCCAGGAATCTTGCAACTTCCTGTAGCACACATTAAGATATAATTTAGCCTTTATCAGGATTTAATTGTATAGCTTCCTAAAGCACAAGTTACAATAACTCACAACTAGAGGTAAAATATATTTTTAATACTTTCAACCATTGTATTGTTTATTTTGGAAGACTTAGTTTAGAAAGTCATAAAAACTCTACACTTGTATTAACAACTGCATGGCATTTCAAAAAAAATTAGTGCAAAACAAATATATATATAAGGAAAACAAATGAAAAAGAACTTAGATGTGTGAGGGCTTATAACACCTTACAATTGCTTCCTGCAAGGGGCCTAAACACCACTCAAAAGATTCTCTAGCACACATGCAGCTGTGGTCACACCCAGATATAATGCACAAAGTACATCAGAGTGTCATTAGACTGCAATGTGCATCAATGTCTGAAAAAGTAATATACAGTACCAAAAACTGGTCATCAACTAAGACAGAAATTTGACAGTTCAGCAATTCTATAGAGAAATTCATCATCAATGAGGGAATTCCAAGGTAAATTTCAAGCAAAAAACGCACGAGTCAAGCAGCGACGAGTTCGATACCGTTGAATCGATGATGAATTAGTCTTGAATCCTATGGTCAAATTCTTTTTATGGTTGAAGAGATTTTTATGCACTATTTTTAGTTGTCAAAGAAGCTATTTTGTAGTTGTTATTTTACCAGCCAATGAGAGGCGAGCAGTGTTTTTACATGAGATCTATCACGTTCAGAAAGTTTAATCCATTTTGTTTTTAAGAAAAAGAGACAACGGTTTGATGGCGGCATCTTTATTCTCAATGGTACAATTAATAGCTGGATATTTATCGGATTGAATACAAAGGCTCTAATCAATCACCAACCAAATCTGTGAGGATTGGAAGTTCTTACCTGAGATGGGAAAATGGACAGATCAAAACAGAAAAGACAGAACGGATGCGTGTCCGTTCAAATTTAGAGGGAATCATGACTTCCTCCTGATTGATAGTAAACATGGAGGTTGACAGCAATGCCCATTAGGGAGTTGTTGAAGTGAGTTCCATAAACAGACCGCTGCTCACTGCACCAGGTGAGAAACTGGTTGTGGTACCTCAGGATTTGTACGCTTAGTGGGTAGCGACTCTGGTGCTTTTTTCTGGTGTTGTAGGCTGTGATACATTCTTTGAATTCTTGTGTTTCGTTTTAAATATATGTAGCCATTGTATTTTCATTCATGGTTTTTTGTCTTTTCTGCGCCAAGAGCCCTAATGTCAGTGTTTTGTTTTGACTTTCGCTGCGTTTGTTTCCTACTCACAAAAGTCAAAGGCTTGGAAAGTTTTTCAACTTCTGGGAAATTCAGACTAAATCTCAGAGCGAAAGTTTCTTCCTAAACAAGTCCATTCATCCATATCAAAACTAGTTTGATGAGAACTTTGATTTTCTCAGCTAAGGTTAAGTTTGAAAGATATGATTCGCACTGGGAAAAATTTAGTGGTACACCTGTGCTTTCATTGAATTCCAATTTTCAACTATTGAATTCCACAAAAATCTCACTCTATTTTGACCAATGAGGGCGCATCTAAGAATTTGACTATAGGATTCTACAACTTACTGTGAACCCATCTGCATTGACACGACAAGGCAAAAGTGGTTTGTCTCCCATCATGTTTCTGTTGTTGTATGGCTCCTAAGCCTACATTATATTTTGTGTTGTCGCCTGTTCTTTGTAACTCAAACATTATGGGAAAAGTGCAACACTTACTGAGATGGGATTGCGGTACATTTTATGCTTTCCAGACGATGGAAAGGACATGGCTATTACTCTTTCTGCATAAAAAGAAAATAATGATATAATGGTAAAAATTAAAAGCATGACTTACATTGCAGCACACCAGTAAAACCCTGAAGGCCTAAGATATGTGTGGAATGTTTATTGTTTTCTGATGAATCAGACGTAAGAATTCAGACACTGAGACTTGTTGAGACATGTTTCTAGTTGACTGTTTGAATATCTTGCAAGTGATTGGTCGAAACAAACATTCCATACATATTTCCGGTGTTCACGGTTTTCTTAGTCACACTGTAAAGTGCACTCAAAGAACTTAAGGTTTTTTTTAAGTACTAGTGTTGCTGGGCAAAACAGCCAGTATTGCTAACCAAGCAATAAAGTCACATGATATTTCTTAACACATGCCACAAAGTAGTTCACTAGCACTTCCTCTGTCTTCTGACAAGCAGATTGAGATTTTGCAAGCAATAATGGCTGTTGTTGATGCTAGCAATATTGGCCCTTGTTGGTACTAACTATGTTGGTTATTATTGGTGCAAGCAATGTTGCTCATTTTGTCAGTAAAAAAACTACTAGGTTCTGTGGGTGTGAAAAATATGAAATATTGTAGGTTCAATAATGTTGGTCATTATTGGAGCAAGGTGTGTTGGTTAATGTTAATGCTAGCTATGGTTGGTGCATTAATTACCTGTCACATAAGTAAGATCAAGGTCAAAGCCATCTTGCTGGTATCTTCTCTTATTCTGGGATATCTAAATTAAAATAAAAGGTATTTTCAGGTCAACTGTCAAGGAAAGTGGTAGAAATTACCTATCAATACAGAAAATATACATCTTTTTATCATGTCTGTCCGTCATGCGTCTGTCCATTATGCGACTGTCCATCATGCATCTGTCCATCATGCGTCTGTCCATCATATGTCAGTCTGTTTGTTTGGTGATCCATCTGTCTGTCCTTTGGTCTGTCTGATAGACGACAGCAAGCACTCACCATTCTTCTTGTTGCTCTTTCCAACTGATCTTTTCCTGTGACTATTCTTATAAAGAACAGAACTCTGATGAAACGGGCTGCAACCACCAATCTGCCAGGAAAAGGACATGTCTAATAACTATAGCATTAATAAATGCCAGTCCCGACTAGCATGTCTTGCAACGGTTTGCCTAATTCTTTACAATGACACGACTTGCAAAAAGTGGTCATCGAGACATTCAGGCCATTTATAAAGAGTTGATGTGATATTACTTACTTGACATAACTATGCTCAAATGTGATAGCAGCAAACACCACTGTAAGTATGAAGATGCCAATTCAACTACTAGGTCAAGGACGTATTACTTACTTCACATAACTATGCTCAAATGTGATAGCAGCAAACACCACTGTAAGTATGAAGATGCCAATTCAACTACTAGGTCAAGGACGTATTACTTACTTGACATAACTATGCTCAAATGTGATAGCAGCAAGCACCACTGTAAGTATGAAGATGCCAATTCAACTACTAGGTCAAGGACGTATTACTTACTTGACATAACTATGCTCAAATGTGATAGCAGCAAACACCACTGTAAGTATGAAAGACGCCAATACAACTACTAGGTCAAGGACTTCCAGCCAACGCTTGAAGAAAAAAGTCCTAAACATGAGGTACAGTATCAGAATTGCAAACAAACTCTTAGTAAAAATTCCAATAAAGCAGCACACAAGTATACAAGTATGATAAGCAAACTGTCTGCTTACCCTAATGCAAAAACCCTCATACTCAATTCAATCAGAAAGATTGTAGCAATCACTACAGAGAATATTTCCAAAGGCTTGTAACTCTATGGAAAAGAAAATGTAGCGTGATTTATACAATACAATTAAACTAAGAGGCACTTGCACGCTTGTACTAAGAAAAGTTTAAAATAAACTACATAAAACCTTCATGTTTGCTTCATCCAAATATAATAGATACAAAAGAACCAATTTTATGCAAAAATGGTAATATGCAGGGAATAGTAAATAATTAGGTTTGAGCATAAATTTCAAGGTTTGTTAGCATACGGCCTGTACCCCAACCTAACAGGGTGGTGAAGAGTATTTTGTGATTCAATAAACCTGGGATAATTATTTTGGTTATTTTGCCTGATCTTGACTCTTTTTTACTTTTCCAAAAATAAAATAAAATAACTTTTCAACCATGCTAAGGCTTTTACCCAAGACCTATCTTATTTTTATTGCTGAATTGCTGTACCTCTGAAGTGTGATTGGTGTCATTTGTTGAAAGATCAACAATAACAATAATAACATCAGCCAGAACAAGCAGCAAACTGATTAACCTGAAAACAGACAGAAAAAGCTTTAAACACGCACAGGGCATACATGATGCACAAAAAGGGTAAAACAAGACAAAAGAGGATGTATAAAAAAAGGACAATGGTGGTGTAGCTAAAATGCAGCATAAGACTTTAAATAATTAAAACAATCATCAATAAAGACAGTTAAAAAAGTGGGTATTATTGGATGGGCTATTTGGAGACAAATCCTAGCCAAAATACATAACATCTATAAAGCTTCAAGAAAACAGGGATTCATATGCACCTGATGATAAAATGTTCCACAATTCTCCTGATCTTCTCTCTAAGCTTCCTAAAGAAAACAAAGAACAAAACAATGGTGAATGCTTGGGATGTATGTAATGTATTGTATGACTTTTGCTCACAAAGTATTCAGCATAATGACACAATGGAGCCTCAATATAACAATATTTATATACCCTGCTAGCAGAGCATTCTTCCTTTTTGTTTTTATCAGTTCACTTCTGTGTTGTGAGTCTGTTCTTTTTCGCGATCTCGTTTGTGGGTAATATTTATATGTTTATAAACATATAATGATGTATTTGATATAATAATTGACATGTTCAGTCCCAACAAAGTTACAGTAAAATGCATAGGGGAGAATCTTGATACAATAACATTCAGTATAACAATATTCTCAGTATTTGAATAACAATTTTGCACACCAAATGTAAAATCTAATACACGCTAGTCTGCAATGCATTTAACAAAAATGTTAAATGTTAGAGCCATTAAATCCTTTTCTCTTGATTTCTTCCATATACACCTATTTCATAAAAGGTTGCACTTGCAGATCCATGCTTTGTAACCCACAGAGACTCATGGATATCATATTAACAAAACCATAGGTACCATTAAAAATAAATCCAGGGTTTGAAAGTTGTAGTGTTCTTGTTTATACACCTATTTGAAAAAATGTATATTTATACTGTATATGTAACCCGCAGTGGTTCATGGTTAGCATATAAATGATACTTATTTTGATACCACAAATTGGAAAAGAGGGGGGTCCATCCTGTTCTTGATACCCCCTGTCCCCTGTCCAGATTTCCTGTATTTTGTTGTCTGAGATTGGTGATTCAAACCAGAAAACCTTGATATAAAGTCAGTTGTACAGTAACATGGACTGAAATATTGCCCCCTGTATGCAAAATTCTCAACAGGCTCATGAGATACAAAACTCGTCATAATGTTCTTATGAATATTCCAACCTCTTAGTAATACCAAATCCGTAAGTAACTTAAAGTGCTTTTAAAAACAAAAATAATAGAGAAATCATCTCTTATTTCATGAACTGTAAAGTACTTACTTACTTAAACTTAAATGTTTGGAATCATGTAGGCCTAAAAAAGTTATAGCTCACACTTTTTATTTTAAACGTATAGTATATCATTCAGTTTGTAATTTTAAGTTATCGCAAACTTTCAAGTATTTCCTTAGTCAAATCCTCCCTCTTCGAAAGCCCTGGTCTAAACGAATGCAACAAGTTTTGGAAGTTGCACAAGACATATCTTACCCAAGCCACGAGACTGGCTCCATAGCATGGTATCCCTCGTTCCATGAGCTCATATTTGGATCAGTCACGAAGTACACGTGTTTATGTGGTAACTGAACTTGCTCTAATTCTTCTTGCTCCTCTTGCTGTTCGAGTTCAGCTTCCGTCATATCTTCGTCTTCTTCCATTTCGTCGTCCGCGTCCCCGTTGTTTGAGCCCACGACGAGGTTTTCCTTGCTACCGAATCTCCGATAATTCACCGCGAAGCCGTGGCTGGACATGTTTATGACAATGCAAGGCGAGAGATAAGGATTTATTTGGAAACACAGCTAGGATTTTCATCGGATGGATGAGTATACCGAGGAAATACAATCAGACAATGCGCGCCAAGCACTAACACACGTGACTCTAGGTTACAATGGGGGAGGGGGAGGGAAGTTTAAGATAAATCGAAATTTAAACCGAGAAGGATATTCAACTGAAACAGAAGGATATTCAAAATACCACTAGAAAAGACTTTATAGTTCAAATATGATATTTTTGTGAACATCATTTTACAAACTCGGTTATCCGGTGTTAGGAGATACATTCCTTAGCCTCCGTTTAATTTTTGGTTGCTTCATGATTTATCCACTAGAAATTATGTATAGTCTAATACTCTGTCCTCTATAGGCTACATACCTCTTATTTACGCATTGTGTTTATCACGAAGTATTCTTATACGCGACACATCGGATGTAAAGTTCAACCGGAAGTCGCGTCCCTGATATCTTGTGATCGTGTTTTGACTAAGCGGGGGAGGGAGGAGAAATATGAAAATGCACAAAAAGGAATACGCAAGCGATTTAAATTGTTTGAACATTTGTCTGCGATTTTAATGCCTTCTGCACCTTGGTATTTGTAAATAGCCTAGCATTAACAGTGCTCTATAGGTCTAAACAAAGGCTTATAAGTAGGGGCAATAAAATCTGCATTGTATTAGTGAACAGCTTTTTCATGCGCGCGTACGAACGCCGGAAGGGGCAACAGCTTTCGCATGCGCAAATTCCAGTTGGGAAGAATATTTCTTTCTATTCTTCATTCGTCGTTTTTTATGCTTACCAAAAGAATTGCAAGCTAAAATTAAAAGTCGTAGGTAGAAGTGGGTTTATAAATTCATATTGAAGAAGGGAGCGTAGAAATTCAAAGTACCGAGAGAAACTAGCTTTTGTTTGAGAAGGTAACATTGATCCGCGCGCCTAAAAGTACCCCGATCCACAGAGACCCCGTGTTGATTGATGGAGCCCAGGCAGCCAAGCTAAGACAAAAAAACTGTAACAGAACCACCAGCAAAGGCGGGGTTACACCCCCTTTCGACTTAGTGACCCCCCCCCCCCCCAACCCGCCGGCAAAATCCTAGATCAACCCTACCGCTCGTGACAACTCAAAAACAAGGCTAGGGGATTTCTTCGATAGATGGCTACAGACAAACCAAAATTCACATTCGACCAGAGACAAAAAGCCCTTAGGATCAAATCCAAATGGCCAGAGCTTCTTGGAAAGGTATAGATAGTGTTATAAACGGTATATCCGCAAAGTAGAAATATCAACTTGATTTTACCTTGGGCGAATTAGAAACATTAATTAAACACTGGTCTACTCCGGCCGCAGCAGAGCTGAAACGCCATCTTTTCTAATGGATAAATGAAATATTTCCCTTTAATGTCGTATATATTTTGTTTTCGTGCTTTAATTAATAATAACTCCTAGAGTTTCATGTGGTCGAAAAGACTACTTCTTAACCACTTCCCAGGTATGGTTGCTGAGGTTACCATTTTGGCTGTTACTTATGCGGACGTGTCCCTCTCTAGGGTCCGTACCAGACCCCATAGGGAGCACCGCTACCAGACAAAGGCATCATAAGAGCGCGACTATGATCCTTGCTCCAGTTGTCAGTTTATGTCTAATGTTTCTACAGTTGGGTCTACGTTTACAATTTTTGAGTAAAATAGTTTAATTAGAAAGGCTACAGACAAGCTGTAGAAAAACTAGATGGTTTGCGTAGAAGCGTGGTTAAACACAGAAGTCGCGCTGACTGTCGAGCGTTAGCTGGTTAGCCCCTCGTCGTCGCACTTTGTGAGCAGTTTTCAGCACGATTGTTCCTGATTTATTCTTGCACACAAAATGAATCATATACATGTGAATCCCATCCCAAGAGACCCAAGGTGCTCAAATAGACCTTGATAGCGGTGTTTCCTCTCCCCCCCCCTGCTTCCCCTTTCCCGCAAAATCTCTCATAGCTGTGTTATTGTAATACAGGCTTTGCTCTTTCAGAATGCAGAAGATGCAGTAGCTACAATAGACAGAGAACGCCCAGGCCTGCGAGTAAGTAGGACGGGCTCAAAAGGGTTTGGGCTCTTATCCTTAAGATACAATACCTTCGGAATATGATTCAATGTTTTACCTGTTTACTCCATCTTCATTTATTAGAGTAACATGTTTCTTTTTTCAGATAAAGATAATTCCCGTAAATCGTTTCGTAGCAGAATCTCCTCCCGGAACCCGTAAAAGTGTGCGCATACTGGTTGACGCTGATCAGAAGGTGACAGTGATGCCTCAGGTTAATTGACAAGCTGTCAATCAAGTTAAAGAAGAAATGGACTCCTAATAAACAGCATTTTTAGCTATTATTCGATTACAGACAAGACTAGCCAACCTGGGATAGAACGAGAAGAAACATACAAAGAAAAAGAATATGATGCAGGGTGCTTCTGGTAAAAGTTTTATCGCCCTTGCATTTTTTAGATATTTGAAAACACCCAGGAGGGGGTAGCCTGCTTGCAGGCGGTATTCGGTGTTAACGGGCGCCATCTTGTATTATAAACCGCGTGGTTCCTGGGGGCGAGCGCAAAAACGGACGCAGGGCTCTGCCCGATCACCGAACGGAGAGAGTTTTCCGCGATAATAACACCGAGTACCGCCTGCAAGCAGGCTAGGGGAGAGGGGGATCTATAAAAAAAGACGGGCTGATGGTGATCGTCCTTTCTTTGAATTGAGGGTATATAATTCTACCAGCTGCTACCCTTAGGGCGTATCACGCCAATTTACGACCTGTACAACCTTGTAACGAATATAGATAGATTGAACTACACTTATAATTTAAGATCTTAATGTAATTGTGAAACCAACCAACACTGACCGCTTTGGAAATTTCTGCACAAACAAATTTGCCTTAAATGTATCGCTTTAAAATGTATTATGTAATGCTGACTATACCTATAATTCAGATGTAATCTGCTCCTGGTATAATAAACTTATTATTATTATTATTATTATTATTATTATTATTATTATTATTATTATTATTATTATTATTATTATTATTATTATTATTATTATTATTATTATTATTATTATTATTATTATTATTATTATTATTAATGTATCATCTCACCCAAGAACAACAGGACTTGAAGAATAGTTGAAAGCACTTATTTTAAAAGTCGTCAGCAAAGAGGTGTGATTGATGGCGGTGACAAGAGGACCGCAATAAAATTCAGAATAATGCAAGTATGTTTGATTTTAGTCTTAGGTTTGGAAATTTGCTTGGAACACAACTAATGTATCTCTTAGTGGTAAGAATTGCTGTTGACCGAAAGTGTGGAAGCACAGGTGACCTAGTGTGTTAAAGCGTCGGCCTCTCACCTCACCTGTCACCGTCGGTTGGTTCCTGCCTCGATACGAATTTGTGTTACGAGTGAGTTGAAGTTATTCTCCAGTGTTTCCAGTCTTCTCGGATAAGGACACTAAACCGGAGGTCCCGTCAAGCTGCACTACATTAACCTGAAGCGAAGGGACGTAAAAGAACCACTGGGGATGTAAACCCTCGGGCAGTGACCACCCCCAGTGACAGTGCTTACTAACCGAGGGCCATATGCTAGAAAACTGTATATTCGGTTAAATATGCTACCCTCGATAAACAAAGATTACAAAGACAAAGCCAATCTTATTTTCTAATGATTAAACGAGAAATTCAGTACCTGTATAATAGCTCTTGTCCCCTCCCTAAACAAAGAAAATTGCTGAGGGAAAGACTTCTTCACCTTCCCCAGCCCCCTACTCCTCCGCCGGCCTTGTTCCGTCTCGTTCTCGCGCCTGACCCGAGGATCGTGATGGGCTTTTATAGATATACCACGCGAAATTAATACAAATTTAAAATATGTCTGTCTGACAAATCGGGTGTCATGTAGGACAAAGCTCTTGATTGGCGGAGGAAAAATAGACATCTTATTGTTACTCTGCGTTGGGTGGACTTTTTCTTGTAACGTCCACGATAAACAGATAAAGGCTAAAGGTTAAAATGTGTGTAATACGAGCTGCTTGTTTAGATTGGTCGCCTCAGCGCTACAGCAGCGCAGCAGTATGGCGCTCCATGAATCGAGTATTCAAGCCATTCTACACACAAATGACCCCAGTAGACGGTACAACACGGCCACATAAGCAAGCCGAAGAACAGCAGAGCCAGTGTGGGTATAAAAGGACTTTGATTTATGATGTAAGTTAGTGACCAGAAATGTCGTAGGAGGCATAAAGTTACAGATTACACGGCGTAGTTCATCAAGAGACTATCAGAAACGAAACGCTATCATTGTTTATTAGTAGATGCTGCAGGGCACTGTTGAGAAAGGAACACTGAATATCCTTTTTGTTCGGAAATCTGAAGGTTGTCAAAACATCAACGAGTCTTCAAATAATTCTATGACTGCGTAACTATCGTTGCGTAATTAGATTAAGGATTTTTGAAAGAAAGGCTACCGATAGGTGTTTGAGATAAATAGTGCGCATTATTAGGCCCTATGCACAATATACATCTTGTCAGTTTATTGCTCCCGTATCCTGGAATTTATGTATAGGCCTTACACACTATAAATATGCGGCAGAGTATTTTCAATTATGCCATAGTTAAGTAGTCATACGCGTGTCCGCGTGATATTCCTGTCACGCCGCTATGTAAACAGTGGGATGGTCGTGGGAGGGAGTGTCTTCGAAGTACAAAATGGCAATCGGTAGCATCACGGGCGATAGGATAGTTTGTTGGTAGCTTTTATTTTTACAAGTGGCAGTAGCCCATCAAGGAGCGTAAAACTATGTAATAATCGTCTTGATTGAGAATTGAGCCCCTACTCTAGTAGTCACTCTTTCCTGTGAATCAATGAGAAACTGCCTTATTTGCCCTCAACTCATTTTTTTCTCCTCCTTTTCCTAGCATGAAGAATCTAAGCTGTTCCCAGGCCTCTAATCTCAGGCCACCCCGGCGACCCGACAGCGCGTGGTCCTGGGTCGTGGCGATATCAGGCTGTCTGTCTGTTCTGGTGATGGTAGGGCTGGTGAATACCTTTGCTGTCGTCATGCCGGTCATAAGAGAACACTACAATGAATCAAGGCAAAAGATAGGTATGCGACACCCCATGTCAGCGGTGCACAACTATCTGCGCAGATTTCGAAAAAACATTGTCAGCGAATGGCAAATTACAGTTTTTAGAACCTTAAAGTTGATATCAAGGGACACCAATGTAATGCAGTCGTTTGTTTTGCTTTTTTAACTTTTTTTCCAAATTGAACCGCTTAGTTACATTTCCAAGGAGAACAAACACTAACAGTGCAACGACGCACTTGTGACGTATCGCTTATTCAAACGATTTTCGATTCCCTTTGAGGTTTTAGTTACCAGAAGTCAATTGTATCTCTTCACGTGGCATGACATCAGAAATCTGTTCTCATTTCGTAGTCTCACGGCACGTGGCATGACGTCATAAACCTTTTCTACATACGCAGCCTAGATTGGTTCGATTTTTATGACGTAATAATGAACCTTTTTTTCTTTCGCAGCCTGGATTGGTTCCATTTCTCAAGGCCTGACTTTTTTTGCGTCACCTCTGGCCGGTGTACTCATCACGCGGTTCAACTTTCGGTTCACTGCGGTAGTCGGTGTAATGACATGCGCGACAAGCCTAATCATTACGTCATTCACCAAGAGCGTTCTTCAGATGTTGTTGTCTTACAGTCTGCTCTTTGGTCTCGGTTGCTGCTTTGTGTTCATGTCTAGCGTATATGCAGTCACGAGCTATTGCCAAAGAAGACACGCCTTCGCGCTTGGTCTGCTGAGCGCTGGACAGAACTTGGGGGTGTTGTCTCTAGGGCCTCTATTACAGGTGTTGATGGATAACCTCGGTTGGCGGGTGATGTACAGAGTTCTCGCGGGGGTTGCTGGGATAGTGCTGCTAGTTGTCTTGACCTTTGACCCTAACGTGGAAGAGGGGCCTACGCCAAAGCCTGGTGACGAGTCAATTGAAATGACAGAACAGACAGAACAGACTGAAACTGAGAACACTGCGGAGTGTAATGGTGGTTTTCAAGGGGGGAAAGTCGAGACGAGCGAGAACTCGACCCAGTCGTACAGCGACAGCACCTCAACCCGAGCGGACCCCGACTGCGAAATACCATCACGAGCAGATCTCGACTGTCAAAATAATGGTGAGGAGCCATATGAGTTTGAAACAGACCATTCAAACCCAGACTCCTCATCCGATAAAAAGTCATCTGCATGTGACGTCACAGATCCCAAAAATGTGTCAGCAGTAATAGACCTAGAAAAGCACGACTCAAAACCTGAGAGAGCTGCACCCCAGTCCCCAGGATACTGGGCATTATTCTGCGAGACATGGCTAACCCCAGCTTACGTCATAGCTGCCGTGACACTGACGCTAGAGACAGGAACAGCCTTCGTGTCTTATGTCCACTTGGTAAGGGGTTCGATGTACAGGGTCCTGAAGGGGAGGGGGATGTCCAAATCCGTTTCAACGGCCGTTACTTTCGCAAAATCCCGGTGGCTATGCTGTATATTCTACAAGGAAGGAGAGGGGGGGGGGGGGGGCTAAAAAGAGGGCCTAAATTTAGAAGGGTTAGGAATCTGAGGAAGTGAAGTCCGCTGAGCACCAAGGTTTGAAGGTTGATGCTATTAAAAAGCTCTTAAAATGCGAAAAGTTATATAGATTAGCAACGTTTTCAGCATAAAAAAGAAGAGATTTGAAAAATCCCGTTCCCGTTGAAGCATGTTGATTCCCGTTGCCGGTAACCCTAATCCCGTTTTACCGGCCCAAAATAAGGTGAGTCCCGGCTCCCGTTTTACCCCTTCAGGTCCCTCGATGCCACTACCGTGGGACCAAGAAAAGGAAGCTCGGTAATTAGGGTACGGGGATTGCAAGTTTGATCGTCAAGTCTTTAAAAGCTACGCCATTTTTGCCCTTGCCCGTGTAGCCGCTTTATCGCGAAACAAGTGGAATAATCGATTTGGCTACGTATTCTAAAGGGCGCTGAAGCGTTTCTGTGGCTCTGTCACTCAATAGACCGTTTTCACGATGTTTCGTACGCATCCAAAATACCACAGACTGGCAGGCCACAGCTAATCTAAAATGGCGCACGAAGTGGAAATCACAGACGAAGCTATAAAAAAAGCTGCCAGAGTGCTTCTTTTGCAGAGTTTTGGCGCTAGAGTCGCATTCCCCTTTGTCCAAAATATTTTGGATCAGCTGTGGCCTGCCAAGTCTGTGGCATTTTGGACGCGCGCGCAAAATCGTGAAAACGGTCTATTGCTTAGACCCCGTCCCCACGTATCCGTTTTCGTTTGAAAACGCAACCTTTTTGATACGGATACGGGTATCGTCCACACGGAAACGCGAAAACGATGACCGAAAACGGAACGATTTAAAAAAACGATCTCCAGAGTGGAACAATTTGAAAACGATACCCTTTCGGAGCCGTGGGGACTGACGAAAACGGAACCTTTCGAAATCGATGGTGTGATTCGATTTGCGCGCGCAATGTAAACAAGCAAAATAGTGGGTCTACGCATGCGCTGTAGAGCATTTTATCGTTTTCGTATTGTTCCTTCGTTTTCTTGTTCCCTACTAGCAGAGGCCTCTTTTCTCTGTATTTCGCTGGGCTGGAGTTCGCGAGGAAAAGAGGCCTCTGCTAGCAGGGAAGTTCTTGGGGACGGGTCGTATCAAAATGAAGACGCTTCGTGTGGACGCGGATCTTTTTGAAAACAGAACAAAAAGGTTGCGTTTTCAAACGAAAAAGGATACGTGGGGACAGGGTATTAGGGTAATCTTCAAATAGTGCCTTATTTTCACACGTGCTTGCAAACCTTCTAGAGGCCATAGTAACCTGGTACACAGATACACAGTATCCTTGGAAACGTTTATTGAAAAAAAAAGACCCGTCCCTAACTCTAAAAAATAACCCATTCGATTTTGTTCATTCTATAGATCAATTATTGCGCTGAAGTAGGTCTGCAAGCCCAAGAATCGTCCAACCTGTTCATAGTGTTTGGCGTGTCTTCCCTTCTATCCTCGCTTCTCAGCGGTAGGATTCTGGATCTGCCGTCAGTCAACCCCTTCCATGTCAATCAAGCGGCGGCCTTGACCATGGCTTTGTCTATGTTGCTGCTTCAACAAGCGACGCGCTATCTTCATTTTGTCGTCTTCTCCGTGTTCATGGGACTCGGCATTGGCATCTTTGGCACCACCATCCTCGTGCTGCTGCTCAACACCGTGGATCCTCGGCTACGCCTCATCTCGTACCCCATTGGTCAGATGCTCTCATCATGTGGAAACATGAGCGGTTCGCCTCTTGTTGGTAAGACTTTGGGCTACCTGTGGTGCTGTGGTCACTACTGGTTATGTCTTGGGCAGGCTGTGGTTCCAGTCTCAATATTTTATTTTTTGATCCACCTGTGGTACCTTTCCAAATATGTCCACTCTTGGGAAATCTGTGGTACCTTTTTTCACACATAATGTGCCCCATTCTAATTAGTTAAACTTGGGTTAAAAATCATAGGTCATTAGGTTACCAGTTTATCATTTCCTTCATCCCAGGATTCATAGCAGCTCATTTGTGAGTTGCTCGTTTAATCAATATCATTATATCAATATTCATAATCGTCATCACCACAAATATATTATCATAATTGCTATATCTGTTCACAGTTGCTTTACAGCAGGATTCATGCAAATGTATATAACTCATATTTTCATCATCATTATCATTACCTACATCATCGCTAGCTTATACTTGTTTTTTATTGCTTCACCAGGTTTCATAGTAGATGTGTTTATAGCTCGTGTCGTATCATCATCATTTATCATCGTTATCATAACTATCATCATTATCCCTACCATCGGTAGCTGATACGTGTTCTTGATTATGCTTCATTATGTTTCATAGCGGATGTATACAGCTTATCATCATCACTATCATCATCATCAGCCACCTCCACCATCGCTAGCTCCTACTTTTTCTCGATTGCTTCATATATTTATTCTCGATTGCTTCACCAGGTTTAATAGCGGATGTGTATGGCTCGTGTCATCATCATCACCATTATCATCATTATCCCCAGCATCGCTAGCTTATACCTGTTCTCGGTTGCTTCACCAAGTTTTATAGCGGATGTGTATGGCTCGTGTCATCATCATCATCATTATCTTCATTATCCCTACCATAGCTAGCTTATACCTGTTCTCGATTGCTTCACCAGGTTTCATAGCGGATGTGTATGGCTCGTGTCATCATCATCATCATCATCATCATTATAATCATTATCCCCAGCATCGCTAGCTTATACCTGTTCTCGATTGCTTCACCTAGGTTTCATAGCGGATGTGTATGTCTCGTGTCATTATCATCATCATCATTATCCCAGCATCGCTAACTTATACCTGTTTACGATTGCATTACCAGGTTTCATAGCGGATGTGTATGACTCGTGTCATCATCATCATTATCCCCACCATCGCTAACTTATACCTGTTCTCGATTGCTTCACCAGGTTTCATAGCGGATGTGTATGGATCGTACAGACCTGCGTACTACACTGCCGGGAGTATAATGCTTCTAGCCGCGTTTATACCCTTCCTACAGTACTGTTTTAAGCCCTGGAGGAATAGTAACGAAAACGCCGCAGACGATGCGACTAAAGATCAGATCCGCGAGAGAGAGGCACAACCAGGCGAGAACGGTTCTCCTTATTATATAACGAATCTAGCTTTTGAAGCCGAAATTGGAGAAAGCTTTGAGAACACAAAGCTTTGATATCTGCTCAGTTAGCTAAACCTTTCCATAAGTACACTCCCTGGAATTCTTCCCAATAAAAGTGGTCAAAAAGTGGTATTTTTAAAGACAGTCTTAATTATCTTAGACAGTTTAAAACCAAATGTGAATTTCTTTTTAGACAGCTTTGTAATCGAAATGTCCAATTCCATATGCATATTTGTTTTAATCACACATTTCTGCAGTCAATTTATTTGCCAGTGCAGGTGGAGAAAGGCAGTGATAATTAAACATCAGGGCGAATTCTAGGACTCTCCGAGCTCCCCCCGCCCCGCCCTAGCTCAGCCTCATGTAAGGTTAACATTAATCTGCCTGGTTACAATAATTTTGTCTTTTTTTTATCATCATAACGGTCGCTTAAAATCTACGAAGTTGAAATAACCGGACGCTACATGAGGGACGCCATCTTGGATGTCAACTGAGTTTTATTGGTCAGCGGTATGAGTGTGCAAGGGCGCTAGGATATTACATTTCTCCCTTACTTTAAAAAGAATATCTCTATACAATCTTAACATTTCTAACGATCAACTCAATAAAGTAATCAATAAAGTTCTCTTGAAGTAAGTAAAGTCTCAAGAAAAAGTATCTTGTTTTCTAACTGGTAACATAGTCCTTGAGGTGACTCGGCTTGCGCCTCTCCCTCTTGGGTCGCTCCCTCAGCTCTGGTGTCTCCTGGTCCTCTGTAGGCTGTGGTTTAGCGTTAGCTGTTTCTTTGCTTTCTTCCTCCGTCTTGTCTGTGCTGTCGCTTATCTCTGTCGCTACGCTTGCACTCTGAGTAGGTTGATCACTGCCCTCTGGCTTGAGCATGGATGGATTTCCCTCACACGACTTCTCTCTGGTTTCTCCGCTGTGTTGATAATACAGTTAGCGAGCTTGAACTGGCTTGCGTCTCTGCATACCGTCCTGCTATCTGTAGCTCTGCGTGCTGTCACCTTTGATCCCTTAATGCTTGTGACAGTGTAGAAGGCTGGTTCGTATGGTGTGCTCCATTTGTTTCTCTTCTGCTGTCTCACCAATACGTAATCTCCTAAGATGAGCTGTGTCTTCTTTGTATTCTCATTCTCTCGATTTGCCTTCATTTTCTTCTTGTATCCTTCATCTCTGGCATCTATCGCTTCCTCCCTGGCTGTTTTCTCTGTGGTTGGTGGTGCGTAGTCTAACTTGGTTCTAACACTCACTCCTCGCATGGCTTCATAAGGTGTTACTCCTGTCGCAGAGTGGGGTGTCGATCTGTATGCTACTAGCATGTTGTGGATGGCTTCTTGCCGTTCGTACTTGTCCTTCCCTTCAAGGGTTGCTATGCGTTCAGTCTTGTTTAGTGTTTGCATGAACTTCTCGCTTTCTCCATTTGCTCTGGGATGTCCTGGCGATCCCTGTGGGGATCGAATCCTTCTTCCTTTGCGAACTCTTCATAGTCCCCGGAATTGAATGGTGGTCCATTGTCACTCTACCCTTTTGGGTGTGCCATATGTTGCAAAGATGTCCTTCATCCTTTCCTTGACTGGTCCCAGGCTTGTGCTTGGCACTCTTTCCACAACTGGATATCTGCTCCTCTTATCAATAACCACGAGGTTGTAGTGTCCGTCTGGGTACGGTCCACCGAAATCTGTTGAGATGGTCTCCCAAGGTTTACTAGGGATTTGGGTTGGCTTGATAGGTTCTTCCTTGTGGCTTTTGGTTGCTACTTGGCAATTGAAGCACTGATCGACTGCTGTATCTATCATGCTGTTCATGTTTGGGAACCAATACTTCTCTCTGAGCATTTGCTTGGTCTTTGTCTTGCCTAAGTGTCCCAGTGTGTGTCCGATCTTGACGATCTTTCTCTGCAGTACTTCAGGAAGCAGGATTCTTTCTTCCCGGAAGATCAGTCCTTCAGCAACTGAGAGTTCTTGCCTCACTTGGTAGTATGGCTGTATGTCCTTATCTCTTCTGAACTTCTCCCAGTCACATCTTGCTATTCTCTCTGCCAACTTCTGCGATGTCTTGTCTTTCAGTGTCTCTTCCCTGATTCTCTTAAGCACAACTGTGTAGTCAGCATCGACGGTCCACTTGATGATCTTCTCTGTGCTGTCGTCCCCAGTCTCCGGGAGGGGGTGCCTGGAAAGGTAATCTAGTGGATCTTGCTCGTCCTTCCCTGGTTCGTAGATCAGCTCGAAGTCGACGTCTTGCATTTCCATCACCCATTTCTCTATTCGTGGGGGCATCTTCGCAGTCGCCTTGTTGAACATGGGTAGTAGGGGTTTGTGTGCGGTCACGATTCTTAATCTTGGTGCACCTAGCAGATAGATCCTCAGCCTCTCTTTGGCCCACTTGATCGCTAGTGCATCCTTCTCTGTCTGGCTGTATCTCTTCTTGGTGTCGGTCATCGTGCGGCTGATGAAGTGTACAGGTTGCATTTCTTTGTCTGTCTGCTGATACAGCGCAGCGGAAAGTCCTTGGTGGTAGCTTGCCTCCGTGCGGAGTATGATGTGGCTTCTGGAGTTGAAGTATGCCATTGTTGTCCCGCTTGAGATGCTCTCCTTGATCTCCTGAAACGCTTTCTCTTCTCGTTCTCCCCAGTGGAACTTTGTTTCTTTTCTCGTTAGCTCGAATAGATGAAGTTGATGAAGTTGTCAAGATACCCCGCCATTCCGAGAAAGCTTCTCACCGCCTCCTTGTCCTCAGGTCTCTCGCTCTCCTTTACTGCTCTCACCTTGTCCGGCGCTGGTCTGAGTCCTTTGTTGGTGAAAACATGTCCAAAGAACTCAATCTCTTGCTTCTCAAATTCGCACTTTTCCCCGTTGAATGTTATCCCGTGATCCTTTGCTCTCTGGAGGACTGTTTTCAGCGTCTCAGCGTGTTCTGCTTCATCTCTGCCTCCAATCAGGATATCGTCTCGCTGATTGATGCAGTTGGGGATGTCTCCGAATACCTTGAACATTGCTTCGTCAAATACATCTTGTGAGGACTTGGCGCCAAAGACAAGTCTTCGGGGTCTGAAGTTTCCCCATGGCGTGCTGAATGTCGCTACCTTCCTCGTCTCTTCGCCCAGAGTCAGCTGGTGGTATCCTTTCCGTAGATCTAGCTTGGAGAATATCTTGCAGTCACAGAGCTTGTGGGTGAAATCTTCCACTATCGAGGCTTGAATGCAGCGGCTTCTCTTCATTGATAAGTTTGGTACCCTCATGTTTTGTTTATGCTTGCTCTGATCATCTGTGGTTCTAGCTTCTCCTTGTCTTTGTGTACTTCGGTTTGGGCTGAACGACTAATGGCGAACACCAGGTGATGGGGTCTCCCTCTGGCACCGGTTCAAATATGCCTTGTTCAACTCCCTGATCGAGCCATTTCTTGAGGGGTTGTTGCAGGTAGTAGGCAACATTCCTTGGTCGCTGTGCCACTGGAGTTGCTTCTGGGTCAATCTCCAGCTTGAACTGGATCAGCTCGCCTGTCTTGTCCTGGAAGCAGCCAATGCCGTCAAAGACCTTCTCGAATTGCTTGAGAATTTCTTCACTCTTCGTTGTTTGCTTTACCGTTTTGATTCTTAGATCATTGGGTTCTCTGATACACTTTTCTGGATCGATCTTCAGCATTCCAAGCTCGTTCAATGTCTCCTTTCCTATGAGTGGCGGCGAATCCATTCTTCCCCTTATCACCACAAAGCGAGTCTTTGCACCTCGGTTTTTGTTTCGTATGGTGACTTCAAACTCTCCTTTCACCTGAAGGCTTGTCTGGATGGTCTTCAGCTTTTCTCTGCAGTCTGTCAGATCTCCAATCTCGTCAGAGCGGTGGGAAAGTGCCTTGTACTGGTATTCGTCCATTACGTTGACGCTGGCCCCGCTGTCTGGTTCGACCTGCGCATCCACGTCTCCAAGTCTAACCAAAACTGTACCCTTGGGCTTGCCTGATGTCACTATCTTCACATGGGATAGGTGCTTTGAAGTTAACTCCAGGTACCCACAATCCGATCCACTGCTGGAATCTTCGTGCTCTGGTTCACGACTGACTTGATGGATACGTTTGAATCTTCTTCTATGCTTGTCTTCTGTTCCACCTTCTGACTTGCAACAAACTGCGAAGTGGTTGTACTTGCCGCATTTTAGGCATTGTTTCCCATAGGCTTGGCAGTCTTTTCCCGGCTTGTGTGCACCAGTCTTCCCACAATAGTCACACTTGTGCCTGTCCTTCTTTCTCGCCTCTCCACTTCTTTGTTGTAATGGGGGTTTCTTGGCTTGGGGCTTCTTTTGTGTTTGGATCTTGGCCACTTTGAAATCTTCTTTCATGTCATTCACCTGCTTATTATTCTCCTCCTTCTGGCCAGCATTTTCCATGAATTCGGTCAAATTCCATCTCTTCTCTATGGCTCTCTTGACTAAATCTCCATCTGAGATCGTCTGGATGAGGTGCTCTAGAATCCTCTCATCTTCTTGAGTACCGAACTCGCACTCCTTGGCTTGGTATCTCATTCTGGCTGCATATGTGACAATACTCTCGTTCGTTTCCATCTTTTGTTTGTTGAACGTGTATCTTGCGTTGTGTTTGTTCTTCTTCGGCAGGAAATGGTTGTTAAGTTTCCTCTTCATTCTCGTGAAGTCGCTGTCATCCGCGCTTGGCGTCGGCTCTGGTAAGTTTCTTGCTAGTTTCTTGATCTCAGGCCCTCCATAAATCTTCATCGCTCTCACTTTATCTTCGGTTGTTTTGATTTCAAAATACTCGACCTCCTCTTCAAAATCTTCAAGCCATTCCTTCCAGGCTCTTCCAATCTCCAACTGATTCGTCGGGATGCTGAAGGGTTGGATTCTGAGAGACTTACCACTCGTCAAAACCCTGATTTCGTGAGGTTGCTCGTTCTCTCCCATTTCGACACGTGACAGAATTCATCGTTTTCTTCGATTTTCTCGCTAAATTCTCCCGCTGGAGCTCTATTTTCTTCTCTCTAGGTTTCTTCCACGACTCTTGCTGATTTCTGTCTGATTTCCCGGTCTTCACACGCTGTTTTAAAGTAAACTTGCATCCAGAATAGGTTGTTCAAGTTTAAGCCCCCCCCCCTCTCTCTCTTGCTTATAATTTGTAATGTTTGAAAATGATTCTGTCTGTTGTCCTATATTTTCTGTAGGGCTTTCATGTCTATACCTTATTTCTAATGAACACACCCATACAGAGACAGATCCAGGGGTTAAAATGGGGGTGATTTTCTTCTAAAGACATCATAGAAGTTAACTGTCACTAATTTTTTCTCATATGTCTGCTTAATGCTTTGGAGTATTTGGAAAGGGGTTGTTGGGTTGGTTTTCTGGAGATGATGGTGGCTATTTTTAACTTCTGGTGCACACTTGCAAAGCACAGGATCACATAATTCCCCGCTAGAATACGCAAAGTAAATTAGTGGCACAAAATAATAGAAACAATGCAATCTCAGCATATTAGATTCAAGATCATGATCATTTCTGCTGCTTTATCACACTTTTAGGCCAAAATAATGTAGAATTGTTTCTAGTGTGCACAAGACTTGTAAAATTTAACAATATTTATGAATTTCAGTTAGTTGCCATGACATGAAATTTCACCAGTAGGGTAAGTTACACCAGGGATGTGTAAGGTTATACAGTACACTTACACACACTGGTTATACACAAGGAGGGTTGACCAACAATTTAGTAAAGTACTAAAAAATATTAAGTCATTGCTTAGCACCTTGCATTTATTTTAAAAGTTCCTTTTTATGCTAGAATACATGGGTTGTATCCAAAAAATACCACCCTCATAATTCTAAATACTGTCACACTTGAAAATCTATAGTCAACGCCCTGATGATAAAGAATTAAATTATGAAAACTACATTTTGGGTGGACTGAGAAAGATAAGCTTTTGGAGCAAAAAAAGATTTTAGTGTCCAGTGAGGTACAAATGACTGTGGTCACACAAGTAAACTTGCACCCATGTTTAAGCCCCCCCCCCCCCCCCCTCTCTCTCTCTCTCTCGCTTATAATTTTCAATGTTTGAAAATGATTCTGCCTGTTGTCCTATATTTTCTGTAGGGCTTTCATGTCTATGCCTTATTTCTAATGAACACACCCATATAGAGACAGATCCAGGGGTGGGAATGGGGGTGATTTTCTTCTGAAGACATCATATAAGTAAACTGTCACCAAATTTTTTTCTCATACAGTATGTCTGCTTAATGCTTTGGAGTATTTGGAAAGGGGTTGTTGGGTTGGTTTTCTGGAGATGATGGTGGCTACAGTATTAATTTCTGGTGCACAAGTGCAAAGCACAGGATCACATAATTCCCCGCTAGAATACGCAAAGTAAATTAGTGGCACAAAATAATAGAAACAATGCAATCTCAGCATATTACATTCAAAATCATGATCATTTATTTATGCTGCTTTACCACACTTTTAGGCCAAAATACTCTCTCTCGCTTATAATTTTTAATGTTTGAAAATGATTCTGTCTGTTGTCCTATATTTTCTGTAGGGCTTTCACGTCTATACCTTATTTCTAATAAACACACCCATACAGAGACAGATCCAGGGGTGGGAATGGGGGTGATTTTCTTCTGAAGACATCTGAAGCCATCATATAAGTTAACTGTCACCAAATTTTTCTCATACAGTATGTCTGCTTAATGGTGTCCAGTGGAGTACAATGACTGTGGTCACACAAGTAAACTTGCACCCAGAACAGGTTGTTCGAGTTTAAGCCCCCCCCCCCCCCCTATCTCCCGCTTATTTTTTTATAAGTACTTTTCTTGTTTGATACATTCACTGTACGCCGTTGCAGTTTGACCGCACGTGAAACTATTGAGAAAATTAAGTGAAATCTATGTAAAATCTCCGGCTTTATAGTAGACCTCTGGTATGAAGTAACTGCCTTGAAGAACCGTTTAAAATAACTTAAATACCTCGTCATTTTGATAGAAAAACAGAGGGGCAAAGTTAGAAGTTCTCTATTTAATTTTGTATCAAGTAAAACTTTTACACTAGTGTTTTAGTTGCTGTACTTAGCTTATTACAACGCATTAGCATCGAGTCGACGGTGCTTCCCGGGTCTGTGTTCAGCGTTTAGTGAACTATAAGTGCGTGCTTTTCGATATTGAATGTGGCATATTATTTTCGGGGTGTCAAAGAGCTTCAAAGAAACCGTACTCCCCTTCGCGCCGCCATTTTGTTTCAAGTGATAGCTTGGCATACAAATACCAAGGGGGAGGGGGTGGGTACTCTGCTGTGATTGGAAAATTTCTTTATTTACAAAATGCCTTCAATTTTAGTTATGATCCTTACTGGTTTACGAATTTCATCTCAGCACTCGGTTTATCCCAGCGACCACGCTTAGCGAATTGAAAGTGTATAATGTTTTGCCAACTTATACTATCCCTCGCTTATCATTCTAGTTTGTACAAATCTGTTTGCACGCAACCTGGGATATTACGCAATGCAGTAATACCATCGAATCCAACCGTTCATCCACAGCATTTCACTATATAATTATTACCTTTGTTATTATCCCAGTGTTTCTGTTCGTTAACACAATAACACACGGCAAACTCTATCGTATCTCCGACTGCAAGGCCCACTGGCGCTAGGAGCTTGAAAACGAATTTATCGATAGTTCCTTCATGAGACTGTGACATGAACTCGGCCGGCAAGTCCACGTAGCTTGACCAGTTGTCCGTCGAGTAACGCACAAACACCTTCTTTTCGTATGCGATATTCCAAACACGAATCAAACCGACTAATACCATTCCGTTGTTACCCCCAACAAATGCATTTTCAAGGCTGACTTTTCTCTGTATTGAGTGCTTATTCCAGTCATGCCTGGACGAAGGTTGCATAAAGCAACATTTAAGGTAAGTTTTCGAGTTTTTGTTGAAAAAATTCCTGGCTGTAATCCCGCTGTATCGTAGATGATCATTGTTGTTTTCGTAGTAGTTGTTGTATTTTTTAACGTTTTGCGGCACAGTTGTTTCTTGTCTCTTTCTACTTGAGTTCGGCGATATGATTTTCACGGAAACAAGTTGCCTTCCACAAATATCGGCGAATTTGACGTTCCTTCTCGCTTCAAATGACTGCTTTCTTGTGCCTGTAGAGCTGAATCGTGCTTTAAGACAGCTTGTAAGCATTTCGTGTATTCCATGCATCATCTTCTTTGATCAGTCAAACAAAAAATCACCCGATGTCAGCATGCGAACGCTACGCATGCGCAGTCCTGGACAGAATGACCAACAGCACGTACGCGACATGACAGGTAGCCCAGGCAATGGTTTTGAAGCTTGTTCGTAGCTTCTAATCTATGGCGTTATATTCCCGCCAAAATTCGATCTTGTGATTTGACATTCAAAAGAGGTTTCAATGTGCAACTTTTGTCATGCAATATTTGACGGTCACAATTTAACATGCGTGCATCTATAATGCGATTTTCTATGTTCACAATTCAACATCGAGCGTACCTAATCGTCCAACGGCTACGGTCAAGGATTCAAATGGCTGCTTACTCGTTTTAAAAAATGGCTAGCGGCCAGGGAAAATGATTTAGCTCGGATGTTTTGCCACATATCGAATGTATGTGTACCCTGGCATAGGTCTGCGAAATAAAAATATTTCGTTTGTTGTATTTTCCTCGCGAATTTCGACGGTATTCGAGTGTTACCGAAAATAGCGCCTCCAACCTATGTCTCTTTCCTTAGTAGGGGGAGAAAAGTCATATATTCCGTTACGAAACACCCACCCAAAATTGTATATTACACATAAATATTACAACAACAAGGCATATTCTAATTTTTAAGGCAATTTTATTGGCAATGTTTCACAAAAAATCGCGACTTCAATCCACTCGTTTTACCTCTAAGAATAACAGCCGATTCCAAGCTACGAACAAGCTTCAAAACCATTGCCTGGGCTACCTGTGGATTTATCAAGGTTCGAAAATAAACCGAAATACCAACAATACTCAAAGATACAAGCATTTTTGTTGTTGTCCGACTGTTAACAGTTTGATTCCAGACGAATTTATTAGAATTTCAAATATCGTGCTACTTATCTTCGAGAAAAGACCTCGATCACGGAAATGAATATGACAACTTTGAGAGGTGAAACAAAATTAAAATAGCCTCTAAAGGGTTGGTTTAAGTGTTTTTTCCTATTTCATATAGAACGTTAGGCTGATGAATGCGTGGGAAAGCTAAATTTAGATTCCACTGACTGCACGTCGCCCAGCAAAAAACGTCGTCTGATTAAATTGCCTTTTCATTTTCAATACTAATATCAGTCTACGGATTGAGTGTGAATTTATGAGTTTTCACACCCGGACCATGCATTTAATGAGGTGCTGTTTTGCTAGGCAACGGGCCGACGCTTTCACCTAATAACAACGGCGGGGAATTTGAGGCAAAAACTCTTCAGAAATATTAGTACCTAGACGTTTGGCAGCGCACTTTGAAAAGCAAAGAATTTTGTTGCCACTTCAAGAAAGAGTCTTGCAATAATGGGCAAGTAATTAGAATTTGTAGAAACAACATCAAAGTGATGCATTCTACCGTTTTTAAGAAGCTATGTTTCTGGTACGTTTCTGGCGACTTTCTAAACTTTCGAATTCTTGGGCAACTATGTCATAAGCCAAGTAATTTGACACAAGCTGTATTCAGTAGCTCCGAGCACCTGTTAACTTACAAGTTTAAGCTCGAATATCCAGGAAACGATAGAATATTATTAAGAAGTTCATATGAGGCATTTGTAAAGTAATACTTCAAAAATATGTGCCTAACGCCAGTATGTCAAGAGGGCTCGGCAGAATAAAGTAATGTTCGAAAGTGCTAAACATGTCCTATGGTTGCGAATGTTTGTGCTCGCGTATAAAAATATTTTTTGTCACAAGCCAGCAAATAAGAGATCAGCGGCGCCAACATGGCTGCCACGGTGTTTCTGTGTCTCTGTTTAAACGATTAGTAGTAATTTGTACAAGCGACCTTGACCAATTATGTGGCCTTCGAACCTTTGCTTGGCTCAGACACTGAGGTTTATGTACTATTTCACCAAGTTCATGACCTTTTGGTGGCCTAGTAATCGTCAGTTTGTTGGTGTGCTCGATGGGGAACTCGTTGGCAGCCATGCTGAATCAACAAATTCATCATCCCCGAGTAGACTTGTCTACAGCAGCGCCTATCTCAAGTCAATAAGCAAGACTCAAAAAAAGCAAGTGCTCCCCAAAGATCTGTGGCAGGAGCTCAACTCCCTTGGAATTAGGAAACCATTTAGATCGAAACGAAAGCGACGGCCATTAAATTCCGGTCACCCTGTGTTGGACTCAACAGGAATCCCGCCTTTGTCTGAGACATCTGCGGCGCCCCCTAGTCAAACTGGAGTTGGCATCGACTACTCGCGAATTGCACCGGCTAAACCGTCTATACCCAACATCATGATTTGTAATCTTCGCTCCTTAGCCCCAAAAGTGGAAGAACTCGAGTGCGTAATGGAGCATAACGGCGTTGATATTGCCTGCATTACGGAAACGTGGCTGTCTGATGAGATCTCTGATTCCCAAGTGTCCCTGAAGGATTTTACACTCTTTCGGAAAGATCGCCCATCTCACGCTGGTGGAATAGCAGCCTATATTAGATCCGTTATTCCCTGTGTACGGTTGTCGGAGGCTGAACTCTCAGGTGCTGTTTCGGAGACAATGTGGATCCACGTCAAACCATTCCGGCTTCCTAGATCGGTGTCCACCATTCTCATAGGAGTCATATATCACCCTCCTCATGCATCTGCGGAGGATAATAACATGTTGTATTCACATGTTCAGGAGACTGTTGACCGTTTTTTGCGGTCTCACCCTGAAGCTTTGGTTTGTGTGACTGGTGACTTTAATCCTACATCGACCAAAATTTCACCTGTGCCGTTCAAGAGATCCGCCGGCCTCACCCAAACTGTGAATGTCTTAACCCGCGATACTGGGACACTGGATTGGTGCCTGACTAACAATCCTAAATGCCTCCAAGTTCCCAAACAGCTCCCAAAAATTGGCCGCAGCGATCATTACGGCGTTCTTATTCAACAAGCCCCGCCAAGTCAAAAGGGTGTCAAATGCACGATAACCAAACGAGACACGAGGGACAGCGCCCTGCGGGGGTTTGGAAGTTGGATTACGTCATTTTCTTGGGATGAGGTATATTGTCTTGACAATTGCAAGGAAAAGTTCGAACTTTTCTATCAGATCCTGTCAGATGCGATAAGCCAATTCCTGCCACTCAAGACGTTCCGCGTCCATTCCACGGACAAGCCTTGGATTTCGACAAAAACGAAATCCTTTGTCGTCCGAAGACAGCATGCCCTTGTGCGGTATGGAAAGGACTCTCCAGCATTCAAAATGTGGAGGAATAAAGTTCAAAAGGCTATTTCATCTGCCAAAAAGTCCTTCTACAATAGCAAGGTCAAAAATCTTAAGGAGTCCAGTGTAGGGAAGTGGTGGAAGGAGATAAAGAATCTTTCTGGAGTTTCTGATGATTCTGGGCAGTGGTACCTCCAACTGGTTGATGGTCTGATTATTGACTCCGTTGACTCCCTGTGTGACAAGATCAATGACTTTTTTGTAAGTCTCACCTCGGGTTTCACCCCCCTGGCACAGTCGGATGTTAAAGAAATTATTGTGGATTCTGTACCTCCAGACCTGCTCGCAACGCCATGGGAAGCAGAATTAGCGCTCCGCGGGATCAAAGTAAAAAAAGCCCCTGGCCCGGACGGTCTCCCGAACATAATCTTAAAGGAGTTTGCTCATGAGCTTGGTCCCGTTGTTAGTGACATTTACAACGCGTCATTGGTTGAGGGATCGCTCCCTTCCCTGCTGAAAAGTGCAATTGTAAAACCCCTTCCCAAGCAGAAACCCGCTAAGTCTGTAGAAAAAGACATTAGACCAGTTTCTTTAACAAGTCAAGTTGCTAAAATAATGGAAAGTTTCACCTTGTCCCGGATTACGCCCTCATTAACTAGTAAACTTGACCCCAAACAGTTCGCCCTTGCAGGTAGATCAACTTCTCAAGCGTTAGTCTATTTATTACATCTCGCATTAGAAGCGCTGGATAATGGCAACTGTTCGCTAAGATTCTTTTTTGCAGACTTCAAAAAGGGCTTTGATATTATTGATCATCGTATCTTGCTAAGTAAGCTTTCTAGCTATGGGTTACACCCCTCCTTAGTCAGGTGGGTTGCCGCTTTTATTCAAGGCAGGTCACAGAGTGTCCAAATTGCTAACTCGTCATCAGCTTGTAAATCCCCAAATGGTGGAATTCCTCAGGGAACCAAATTGAGCCCCATTTTATTTGCAGTTATGGTAGATGATCTAGTGCGCGCCTGGGGTCCTAGGGTGAAATACGTTGATGACTTATCTATTCTAGAAATAATTCCTCGCAACGCTCCATCTGTCATGAGACATATGGTAAATAATGTCAACAATTTCGCACAAAATAATAACATGCTGTTAAATCCTAGTAAGTGCAAGGAGATGCGGGTTGATTTTTTACAGTACAATAGTTCTCAGTGCCAACCAATAGCGGTCGGCGGTTCCGTTATTGAGTCAGTCACCAGTTTCAAGCTTCTCGGTGTGTATATCTCTTCGGACCTTAGTTGGTCATCGCACTGTGACTATGTGATCAAAAAGTCAAACCGTCGTCTCTATGCACTCAGAAAACTAAAATCATGTGGTGTCTCAGAAAGGGATTTAGTGTCTGTATACTGTTCTCTTATAAGGTCCATCTTAGAGTATGCCTGCGTTGTCTTTTCCAACCTTCCGCAATACCTATGTGCTGCCTTAGAAAGAATTCAAAAAAGATCTCTAGGAATAATTTTCGGTAGTGGCCTTAGCTACGAGGACGCCCTCGAACGCGCATGCTTGTCTTCTTTAGAGGCGCGGCGTCACAATGTGTGCAGAAAATTCATAAGCAATATCAAACAGGGGAGCGTCTTATACCCCCTAGTGTCAAGCAGACTTATATCCTCCAATTCGCCATACTCCCTAAGATCTAAGCGCGCACATAGTGTGGTTCCGGGTCGCACGGACCGTTTTTCCAAATTCGTCTCAGCGCAATATGCTAGGGATTTAATGTTATTATGAATTATGTATGGTGTAATGTATTTTGTAGTTAGCTGACCCCACCGGTCATTCAGTTGTAAAAGAACTGCAAACGGTTGAAATAAACGAGCATTATTATTATTATTATAATGTATCGCTAGTTGTTCTTTAGTTACTTATCTATTTATATACGAAGTAGAAACTTGGTCGGTTTGCCCTTCGCCAAACGAGACACAAAATTCAAACCCACGTTGTTTGGTTGTTTTTGCTGGAAATTATTCTAAGTGTGCTCACTCGTGTTTAGCGGCTGAATAGGGAAAGCCACCAGCTTGTAACATCCATGCATGCTTATTCACGCAAGAAACTAAATGGTAACGCGGTTTCTTTCCGTTTCTAATACCCTCTTCCGTAAAAAGATGAGATCGCGAACAAACTTTAATATTACTTTGGCTTACGATAATACTGTTAAACTGGTTCTTGGGGTAGAATTTCTTGTTTAATTAAGTAAACCGACTCTTTTCGTAAGTTAGTATGCAAATTTTATTCTCATAATCTATGTCACTAAATAAAGCTGATATCAGGCCCATACCCAGGGGGGTGCAGGGGGTGCGAACACACCCCCCCTCCCCCCCCCCCCCCCCCACAACGATATTGCACTGGTTTTGAGTGACGTGGCTTTCAATTTCGCCTGCCGGTAGTTCTGGCGCTACCTTGAGGAAAAGGAGAGCGGGTTCCGCGATCAGCGGACTAGATACGGCAAAAAAAAAAAAAAAATCCAGATGCCGTCTTACTAAGCACAGACACATCTGCACAACATGCTGTGTGTGGGAGGCAACAGGTGGAGAGGACCGTACTCTTGCCGAACACCAGGGTCCAACGAAACACCCCTATAGAGGAGATAGACAACTTTAATCAATACATGAGTTATTTGGGCGTAACACAGGGTATCACAGGAGAACGCTGCATTTGCCTAGGGTGTTATCGTGATTTTACCTAGATTTTGAGTTTGGCGAGTAAGGTATTTACCTGAAATAGATTTACATGAAAGGATATATTTCTTTTTATTGCTTCAATCATATGTAAGTATATTATTTGTGTAACCAAGCAAAGTAATTCTTTTACACGAGTCCCCATTTTCATAATGTACAATAAATTATATATTGTGCCTGAAAATCGTTACTTATTAGGTATAGAAAGACCGCAAGTAAGTACATTTATTGTCTCATAGAGCGGATTTCGGAAGACTGTCGTGAGTTATTCACAATTACTTTTGTAATAAACTCCTATAGGTTTTATACACTATGCATACACTATAACCTGCACATCAGAATTAGACTTGAGGCTCTAAGCCCTATTTTAACAAAAATACGCCGATCTAAGATAGCTCATCGATAACGTTAGCGCTAACTCAAATACGTTCTCCAAATCAGGTTATTTTATCAATAAGAATCAGAAAAAGAGAAAACTTAGGGAGTGTGTTAGAATAGTGTTTGATAACTAATGGCGGCAATTCGTTGCTGCTGCTACTAAAACATCAATCGATAGACGCGCCTTCCTTTGACTTTTACGTTCTCAAATTCCTTGATTAAAACACAAACATGTAAAACCGATAAGTTTTCATGAGACTTGGCAAGGTAATCACCTAGATATATAAAGGCAAGGTTTAATGCAATGTCAACAAGAATTTCGAATCATAACTCGACACCAAATACGGGTTCTGTCTTCAAATAGGCCTTACTTTCACCTAATAACAACGGCGGGAAATTTGAGGCAAAAACTCTTCAGAAATATTAGTACCTAGACGTTTGGCAGCGCACTTTGAAAAGCAAAGAATTTTGTTGCCACTTCAAGAAAGAGTCTTGCAATAATGGGCAAGTAATTAGAATTTGTAGAAACAACATCAAAGTGATGCATTCTACCGTTTTTAAGAAGCTATGTTTCTGGTACGTTTCTGGCGACTTTCTAAACTTTCGAATTCTTGGGCAACTATGTCATAAGCCAAGTAATTTGACACAAGCTGTATTCAGTAGCTCCGAGCACCTGTTAACTTACAAGTTTAAGCTCGAATATCCAGGAAACGATAGAATATTATTAAGAAGTTCATATGAGGCATTTGTAAAGTAATACTTCAAAAATATGTGCCTAACGCCAGTATGTCAAGAGGGCTCGGCAGAATAAAGTAATGTTCGAAAGTGCTAAACATGTCCTATGGTTGCGAATGTTTGTGCTCGCGTATAAAAATATTTTTTGTCACAAGCCAGCAAATAAGAGATAATGTATCGCTAGTTGTTCTTTAGTTACTTATCTATTTATATACGAAGTAGAAACTTGGTCGGTTTGCCCTTCGCCAAACGAGACACAAAATTCAAACCCACGTTGTTTGGTTGTTTTTGCTGGAAATTATTCTAAGTGTGCTCACTCGTGTTTAGCGGCTGAATAGGGAAAGCCACCAGCTTGTAACATCCATGCATGCTTATTCACGCAAGAAACTAAATGGTAACGCGGTTTCTTTCCGTTTCTAATACCCTCTTCCGTAAAAAGATGAGATCGCGAACAAACTTAAATATTACTTTGGCTTACGATAATACTGTTAAACTGGTTCTTGGGGTAGAATTTCTTGTTTAATTGAGTAAACCGACTCTTTTCGTAAGTTAGTATGCAAATTTTATTCTCATAATCTATGTCACTAAATAAAGCTGATATCAGGCCCATACCCAGGGGGGTGCAGGGGGTGCGAACACACCCCCCCTCCCCCCCCCCCACAACGATATTGCACTGGTTTTGAGTGACGTGGCTTTCAATTTCGCCTGCCGGTAGTTCTGGCGCTACCTTGAGGAAAAGGAGAGCGGGTTCCGCGATCAGCGGACTAGATACGGCAAAAAAAAAAAAAAAAATCCAGATGCCGTCTTACTAAGCACAGACACATCTGCACAACATGCTGTGTGTGGGAGGCAACAGGTGGAGAGGACCGTACTCTTGCCGAACACCAGGGTCCAACGAAACACCCCTATAGAGGAGATAGACAACTTTAATCAATACATGAGTTATTTGGGCGTAACACAGGGTATCACAGGAGAACGCTGCATTTGCCTAGGGTGTTATCGTGATTTTACCTAGATTTTGAGTTTGGCGAATAAGGTATTTACCTG